>NW_010428185.1:0-7806 GCF_000710305.1 Buceros rhinoceros silvestris | reverse complement strand
GGTGCAGCGTCCGCTGCTGCTTCCTGCTCGCTGCAGCACCGCGCCGCAGAGCCCGAGGGACCGGAGGGCTGCAGGCGCCGGCTGCAGCCTTCCCTTTGTGTTCGGTTACTTACCCGGCAGCAGAGAGAAGCTGAGTGAGGTAGCACATCCTTCTTGGAAAGTTGCTCGTGCTACCCCATGCAGTACTTGTGTCTCTGTAACAACTGTCCCGTAGGGTACCACAGGCTCCTGCCAGTTTCTTCTGTCCACACTTATTTGATGCTGCATTTAAATATTCTGGAAGAATATTTCAAAGTCACATCTTTGAACAATCTTCCTTTTCATCTGTGTATGGCAGACACTCAGTGAAGAGCAGTCCGGGCTTTCAAGAGGGTGAAACAACTCCACAACTACTCCAAGTCAGTCATGGCACAGACTCAGAGAGGTGCCTTTGCCAGGGGCTGATATGAGTATGGCCCATGTCACTTCTGTAGCTCTACAGGAAGACGGTTGGAAGAGCCCGATTCCGCACTATGTCTGAATTTAACAGAACAAATGAATGTTGGCTACTCTGGGGGTCAGTGCACACTGAAAGGTGCAGTGGAGACCTTTGAAAATCACTGTCTTGTGATTTGCCCCCATTAAAGGCCACCATTTCCCTCGATAAAGATTTATGGAAGCTCTAGTCTAGCTGCTGCCATCCGTTTAGCATACAGCAGCTAGCTCCACGGTGAGACTGGATGAGTTACTGGTGGATGGTCACGTTAGCAAGGTGGCAAGGAAATCCTTGAACACAGTTTGATTTCTCAGGTGGGGAACTGATTAGGCCTTCACACCAGAGGGAGGTTATGTAGAAGACAAGCTAACATAAAAGGTCTTTTAATTGCAAGAAAAAATATTGGCTACTTCAGCTCCACAACTGGTGCTCTGTATTCAGTGATGTTGACTAGATAGATGGTGCAGCTCAGAACATTGACATTCCCGCGTGTGCTGGGGGCAAGTCCTGAGCTCAGAGCCAGCTTTAGCCCTATGTAGTCTCTGGCTTCTTGGATCTGAGCTGCTCTGTGGTTCATGAGGGGCTCTGGAGGCACCTGGGAACAACATCCCTGGACAGTACTTGAGAGTTTAAAAAACGTTAGTGAGAAGGAAGCTTGGAGTTGTTAATATTTTGTGCATTGAAGAGCATGTACTCATGGGTACTTACAGAGAAGCTGCTAACTCAAGCAAGGTTGTGAATCCTTCCTGTAACTTGTCAAAGCAGCCCTGCCCGCTATGTGTCTTGCTTTCTGCCTCTGTGGAAGGTTTTGTTCCTGAACAGCCCTTGCTGTATAGCCATATAGTTAGAGACAGACATGAAAAGGCTGAGTATCCAGCTGCAGCAGAGTAATCTTTTTTTGGTAAGAGATCCTCATCTCTTGAGGAAACTGCCAAAAGATGCAGACTACAACACTGAAAAGCAGGAGGAGCAGGCTGTGGTTTCAAGCTTCCAACAGACACCACCTGACACTAATTTTCATAGTTTTGAGCCCCTCCTGAAAGAAGGAAATTGAGAAACATGGTGAGAGATTAGAATGCAGAGTATAGACCTGTGTTCACAGCCGAATCTGGCAGCAAACTCTTTGGCTGCCTGGCACAGGAACCCTGACACCCTGCAGTCCTGCAGTATCTTTCTCAGAGCACCCCGAAGTAGTTAACTGTGTTTTTAAGTGTCCCACTGTCCTGTAAGCTGGTTCAGAGTCTTAAGTCCCAAACTGACTGGTCGGGGCTCCAAGGCATAGAGCTGGGCTATGTGATTGTTGCAAGGTCATTGTAGTTTATCAGCTCCTATTTGCTGGCTTAAAACTTCAAAGGCTTTAAAACTTTAAAAGCTTCAGAGCTGAAATCCCTTTTCAGTTCTCTGTCCCTGTGATTTTTGCATTTACTTTTTTATGTAAACCAATTCAATCTCTTATGGGCTGGCTTTTCTGTTTGTAGAAGATCACATAATCTAACCCATGGTGGGAAGAGACTTCCAAAGCTGTACATGCTAGACAAAAATCCTGCTTGTCTTGTGCAGTTGCTTTAACTTCTGCAAAACCTGACACATGCAAAAAATATTTTTGCCCCATATCTGAAAAGGACATTGTGCTTATGTATTGCATGAGGATCCGTAGACCTTTCCAGTCCATTAGTTACCAAAAGGCAGTGTTAAACAACATCCAAAATAAGAAAACCCTTTGAAATGAGCAAGTCAAGGATCTTAGGAAATCTCTGAATCACTGATATTAGCTTTTGTTCCATTTGAGGATTTCTTTGCTGTTTCAAGGACTGTGAGATCACCTAGAGAAGATTCACCCTGGCTATGGAACGGAAGCCAGCTAGAAGGGCTGTAATTTCCTATTAGTACTGTTTGGTGGTGCCTTGGGGAGTGACTACACATCTCCTCTCCTGGGCTTCTCCCAGTCTCAGCCATGCTGTGACTGCATCCTGCCCTGTCTTTACATGCCAGAAGTCAAAAAAGAACAAGGGAGTAATGGAAAATCTCACACAGACGTCAGCATATATGGATATATTTAATGCCAGTCAACACAGATGTATGGAAATTAGGTCTTGTCAAACAAACTTGATCTCAAGAATGTAATCTCAAAGAATGGTCTGTTAAAGGCATTTCTGTAGATGTGAAGTACTTATACTTTCATAAAACATTTGGCTTAGTACTGCATGATAGTCTGGCTAAAATTTCAGTATTACATGATATCAGTAAAGTGTTTGTTAAATGGATTAAGAACTGGTTAGCTAAGAGACCTCAGAGGCATAATCTGTGGGAAGAATCACTGAATGAGAGCGGATCCAGGGGATTTTTACAAGAACTGATATCAAGTTCAAATGCTGTTCAACAGGTTTGTCTATGATTTCGAAATAACTAGAAACCACAGCTGAGTTTTAAGTTTCACAGTGTCACAAGATCGGGTAATAAATGATGAGGAAAATCTTTATACAAGTTGTTAGCATTCACGAGGAAAGCTAATTCTAACAAAACACGTATTAGCAGTCACATGCGAAGTCAACGCTTGGGAGCAGGTACGGTATCTTGCAGTCCTCCATTCCGTAGCTATGTATTGAAAAAAGGCTATTGCGTTTGCTAGAGCTGACCACAGAAGCAGGAAGGGGGAGTGATTTTTAACCTACATGTATGGCATTGACAGGCTGCTAGTAGAATATAGCAGATAGCTTTAGTGCTACAAAAAAGGCAGATGAACAAAGATGACCTGGAATGAACAAATAGAGCTCAATTGGTTTAGTTTCAAAAACTAGAAGTGACTTAGTGTAGAAGTACTTTCATGGTGAAAAAAATGCCAGGTGCAGTTTCTTCCCTGCCGTGATCAGAGGACCCTTTCGCAACTGAAACCAACAGCGGAAAGCTAGTGCATTTTGTATTACAACTGTTAGTATGGTTTTTAAAAATAAGGTTCATTTCTTTCAGTAGAAGAATGATTGTGTATTAGAAAGACTAGCGAGGATATTTTTGTTGTGCATATCATCCGCACCCATCCAGTGCTTTTTGAAAGGCATTACTGTTGTGCTCAAAGTGTAATTCTGTGGCTGAAATATAAAGGAGGGCATCCACACGGTCTTGCTGCCCTCAAGTGTGACTCTGTGAAGTGAACAACATGCTGAAGAGATTTCTGTTTACTAAGCAGCATCTTTGTCCTCGTGTCATGCTGAGGTCGTAAGCAACCCTGCTGTGTCTCTGTGCCAGTATTCAAAAAGAACAGACTGAACGACCAGATGATTTATTGTGTATGTGTGTACACTCTCTCTCTCTCTTTGTGTATATAACTTGCAAGAACCCATCGTCCTTCCATCTTGTGTTCCCACGCCATGAGTGTGTTTCTGGCCATGAGGGGAAGTCTTCTGCTAACAGTTTGTGTTTCCAAGCTGTCACCTTCAGTGAGCTTACCAAGCCAGGCCAGCCTGCTGTATCTCAATCTCCTTTTCCAGCTCCTCAACCTCCACCTAGAGCTCTTGACTGCTCTGAAGACTTTGCTTGTTCACGCTGCCATAGACTCCCCTTCCTTCAGCATGGAATGCAGGTAGGCCATCTCTGGCCTTCTCTACTGGTAGGAGTCAATATGGGAAGCGGTGGGAAATTAAAAGCGTGCTAAGGAAGTCTCAGCAGGTCCAAGAAGGAAAAAGCTCTGCTGTGTTCCCTGTCTTTGCTTCTATGGGTTTGCAGATCCAAAGGAGGGAAGATGTTGGAAATACTCAGAGACTCTGGGTGAAAATTAATAGGCAAAGATGGGGAACAGCTAGACAGGCACAGGAAGGTATGAGATACAGGGAGCAGAAAGAACTGTATAAGGAGGCTGAGAGAACGTCTTTATAGTAAGATGTTCTTAGTAATAGTAATCTTTCTTATTAGAAGATTTCAGGAGATTAAGAAAAACCATTTGCAAACAATGCCACTTTTTGAAAATCCCGAGGCTTATGTGTCCTCAGCATAAAAGAACTGCACCATCCTGTTTCTTAGTGGACATGGGCTTATGTCCTCTCCTCTTTTTTTTGTGCTTCGAATGGAGTTGGATTTGCTGAGCTGAGGCAACAGCCAATCCTGTTGTAAATCCTGTGCTGTTTTCCTGGCAGTACCCCTGCATTCCCACAGTGGTTGTGGCCAGGGTCAGTGACCCTTGCAACCGCTTTGTGCCCTTTAGCCTTACCTTCTTTCTCTGTAATGGCACTACCACTGATTTAATAGCATTAGTTTTTAAGCCTTTCTCAGATCATTCTACTTGCATTGGCCCCCCTCTTTCATCTTAATTTGGTTGGAAGAAATGGCAGCTCTTCCTTGCTGTTTGCTAATGAACCTGCCTAGAGCAACTTGCCAAGGAAAGTGATGCATCTGTTGCGGAAAGCAAAGCCTACCAGACTGTCTGTGGATCAAGACTTCTTCTCAGATGTGTTTAATTTTCTCAAATCCGATGAATTATTTTGTGATTCATATTTTTTTCTATTCCATGTGGGATTAGATCAGCACTCTGTGAAAATTTGTAACAGGAAAAGAAAAATCTCTGGCTTGTACAATAGACAGTATCCAGGTGGTCAGGATTCCTGTGTGGGATACTGCAAATATTTACTGGACCAAATCTGAGTTGGTCTTTTCCACAGGCTAGTGCTGTGGCAGCAGCAGGACTAGGTGCTTGCCAAAGAAACATGTTAATTCACGGAGTGAAAAAGTTCCATCAGGAGAGACAGTTCCCAGAAGAAAAAAATTACACCGATAAAGTCATTTAGCTGTGCTGGGGAAGAGCCAAGTTCAAGTCTCAGCTCCAGAAAAGTAGGCCAGGACCTTGAGCCCAAATCTCTCATATCCCATGTAGGTGTCCCTCTACATGCAGGCTTCTGTGTTGTCCAGTGCAAATTAGGAAGCCTTTTCTAGCAAAGACTTCCTCAGGACAGTGAGTTCCTGCAAAATATGTAGTTTTCAACAAACTGAGAATTTCCCAAGGAAGCTGATTATGCCAAAGACAAGAGGAATAAAATCCCGTGAGCAGTTCTATGGATTAGGTGCTGACAAGCAGGTAGAGAGGGAGATGTTAGGGAGGTAATTAGATAGTTGCCCAAGCATGGTCGACTTGTGGCAGCTGCTTAAGCCATGTATTTCTTTTGAGTTCTCGTAACTGACTTCCATGCTTGGGCTGCAGCGTGTGGCAAATGAAGAAATTTCACTTGGAGTCATAGGGAGGATCGGCAGGTTTGCAGTATTCTCTCCTTGATGCAGTGTGTACCTGCAAAATGCCCCACACCCTTTCCTTTGCCTGTTCCCTTTCTGTATGGAGGAGGAATGGAGCTGGTGGTTGATGTGTGGTGCTTTCATATGCAGACGTGAACTTTGGGCTTTTGGCCCATGTGGAAGCAAGTCCCGCCATTACATTT
The DNA here is from genome assembly GCF_000710305.1 of Buceros rhinoceros silvestris. Taxonomy (NCBI): domain Eukaryota; kingdom Metazoa; phylum Chordata; class Aves; order Bucerotiformes; family Bucerotidae; genus Buceros; species Buceros rhinoceros. The sequence goes on along the minus strand of NW_010428185.1, from coordinate 1,914 downwards.
GCTCTACTTCACCTGTTTTCAGGGTCATCGTTCTGAAGCAGCTACTAGGGCTGTTCATTTCAGATACGTGGCCAGTTCCTGTCTCTGCTCACTTGCATCAGGGCTGCTAATCAGTGCTTCCAAAAGAGATTTGAGTAGATCTTCGATTCACCACCTTCCATTTCCTAGAATTATTGTTGTGCTTGCTTGTAACTGGAAGGATCTGTTCCTTCCAGACACTTGGTATTGCTTTATCTAAGTGCAAGGTCACTTCTACAGCACTGGTTTTCATCCAGCTCCACTACTGCTTGGAAATCATTCTTGAATAGCTGTTTAGCCTTTGGATTGAGTTTGTCCCAGTCTATTGCCAGTGGACATCTGGATCAGGATCACAGCTGGCATTGACTGTCCCCCTTGACAGTAGTCTTGGCAAAAAAGCCTAGGCTTGAGCAGACCATTAGATAATTAAAAGCTACTGCAGTGGCTTGAATCAAAGTGCCTAAAGACATGGATGCAGAGGGTCCTCTTGCCCTCCTAGGAGTAATAACTCCAAAGGAGTAAAACTGGCTCTGAAAATGTTTCCTTTTCTCTGAGAGACACACCTAGGTGTATTGCAAGATTTTGCTGAGTTTCCTGACCAGTTGTGTGTACTCCTGGCAGGGCTTGCAAAGGCAGGAGGTCTATGGAGACAGGCCTGGATCTGTCTGTGTTTGTTCCCCATCCGTGTAATGCAGGCACTGTCTTCTGTGGCTGACTGAGGAAGCAGAGGTCGTGCAGCTGGACTGTCAGAGTCCACACAGGACGGCAGGACTGCAGATAGACAAAGCTTTTCTTTCTGCAGGTTGCTCTCCATGGCTTTTGGATAACAGGTCAGTCAGTGCTAGCTGCATGGTGCAGTTTTTGCAAAGTTAGCTGCAGAAATTTTGGAACGTTTTTGAGCTCATCAGGAAGGGAAATGTACCTGGCTCTAGTTTTAGTTCCTATTAACTCGGAAGTTTAAGCTTGAATTTAAGATCTCCTCTCTGATATCCAGGTTGAGCACAAAAGAGGGGAGGATTTTATACGTCTGAAAATCTGACACTGAAGTTGTTTTTCTAAGGAAAAAAAGGGGATGGGATTTGATTACAGCATCTGTAGTCAACCTTTTCAGTTTTGCCAAATTTTTAGTGAGCAACAGCCACCTTTTCCATTCCCCCTCTTCTCTATTGTTCTCCTGTGAAAATTAACAAGATCCAGAGCTGTACCTATACACTTACAGTATTTTGAAACTTATACTGTGAAGTGAAGCTGGATTTTCTTTAAATATTTCCTCTTAGCGAAGATATTCCTAAACCAGAGGTGTTAGTGTCCTTTGCTTGCAACTCATCTGATAAATTGTGATAAAAAATAAAGTCACTAGTCAGTGATGACCTTTGTCCGAATGGCTCCGAATGAGTATTTGGGTGTTTCAAGCCTTCCTCTTCTAAATCAGAGCACTTCTACCTGTGCTGTGTGAGCACCATTCCACAGTCCAGTATCAGTCTGAACAAAACTGAGCAGCTTATTGCTGTTCGTTTGGTAACATGAAGAAATCCTAATCCAGAGGGAGACCTGACTAAGAAGCCCAAAATTTATTGGGATTTGAAGGTCAGGACATGTGTGAATTATGAATTGATAAACAAATGCAACAAATTGTGAACAAGTGTCTTCCTGCTTCAGGGTGGGAAATAGGCGCTTGCTCGAGGTGGTTCTGACAAGGCTGCCTGATGACTGCTCTCCAAGGAGATTCTGATCTGAGCAGCAGGCACTGACAGTGTAGGAGAGGAGGGAGGACTGGGAAGAATGTGGCTATTCCTCAGCTTGATAGCACACACGCTGCCTGAGGACTCGTATCCAAACTGTGCTTTAAGAACTTGCCTCAACCCTCCATCTGTCCTGGGTCCAACCTGGTGGAAC
>NW_010428184.1:10704-24617 GCF_000710305.1 Buceros rhinoceros silvestris | reverse complement strand
TCCCCACAGCAAGGGGGTGCCGGTGAAAGAGGATACCTTCTCTATTAGAACAGAATCAACCTGATATAGCCATTTCCAGAGTCACTTTCTTTGTCTTCTGTCTCCAGGACAGAACTCTATGGACTGTCACGCAAGGTTAGCTGTGACCAGATTAACTCCTGTTCTCTGCCTGTGGTGTGACGTGCCTTCACAACTGTTACCATCAAAAAGCACATGCCACTGCCAGCACCTAATGCCAACAACAAATACTCAAAGGTCCTTGTGAAGATTTATATGGAACTAAATCAGTTCCTTCAACAGGCCAAGGAGTCCAATATGAAGCTCCTGTCTGTGCAGCCTAGTTTTAATTCCACCTTGAATGGAAGAAAGATGTGCATTGTGGCTCCTATTTTTCCTAACAGTACAAGATAAGTCATAACCAAGGAAACCACATCAATGTTCTATGCTTTTGGTAAAGTCAGTTGCTTTCAATTTAGCATGAATGAAATGTATCACTGAAACGGACATCTTCCCCAAATTATTTAGCTTCAGTGATCACAAACCATGTGGTATTTATAATTTTGCTCTCTTATATCATCTATCACCTCCAGGGCTGAGTTAGTCACAGCCTCACGGGTGTTTGTTTGTTGCTTCTGATTTCTTCACTTTCAGTTTGGTTTTTAACTTCTTATTTTGTCATGTACTAACAAGACAGCCAGCCAGAGGAAAAATTCCCCTATCCCATCTTATGCAATACTGGCCTTGACAGGCTCTTATCTTTCTCCGTCAGGAGATAGATATCCCTGCCTCACACAACGGCCAAAATGGAAAAGACCATGTCTATGCCAATACTATGTTTTCCTACAAACAAAAGCTTCTAGCTTTAAAAATGCACCATTTCATACTATCACTTATCAGCTGTAGAAACACAAAAAAGGGAAGTTTCTTATTTTAAGAGATGGTTCTCAGAGCTCATTTGTACTTTTGGACTGCACCAAGTCATCCAAACATAACCCACTATGACCCTTACTGCATACAAGAATCCTGTTTTCCATCACATTTCCAGTATTCAAAATATGCTCTACTCTTGAAAGCTCTTCTTTCAAACTCAGCATGATTGAAGCCACCAGATTTCACATAAACAAGAAAAAAAAAAGCAATCCTCTCAAAGAAGAATTTAATCTACTCTAAAATATTTGTCATATTGTTTTGTCTCTAACAGAATGAAAAAAAGGCAAGTAGGTGACAGTGATGTACAAAAGGTTTACTGGACACAACCCAGCTGAGTTCCACTGCTAGCTCTTCATGATGCATATTGCATCATCCCATAAATCACGTTATTTCTCCATGTTATGATATAATACATTTCCAGTCCCATGAAATGGCTAATGAAGAAATGTAATGTGTCACCTGTCCACATCTCCACTCCCAAAATAGCCTACATCTGAAGTGGTATCAAGCTATGATTTGGAATAGTGAAGCGTAAAGTAAATAAGATCTAAATCGCCTGATAGTATATTCACAACAGAAATTCTGAAGGAGCTTTAACTATAGTTCATAGCCTAGCATCAGCATAACACAGATGTAATTTTTTCTTTTAAAACCAATAAATGGAAGGATCATTTTACAAATCAGAGCTATCCCAGCTATGAAACTGAAAGGCACTGGTCATTAAATAGACCAGGACTTTGGGCAAATGCAAGAGGTAGCTTATCAAGACAGAACATTTTGATACAGAAAACAGTGTAATTCATCACTTTATAACACACGAGGAGTAGTGGCAAAAAATAACATTTAGAGTCCAAAATCATTCACTTGGCTATGGGAGAAAAAGCAGGGCCTAGGTCTGGGATCAAGAATGTCAACAGAAGTATTTCCACTGACTAATACAAACTCAGCTGAGGCTCTGGAAAACACACAAAAACCTGTAAGCAAATACGGCAGCCTGTGGTAACAGCAAGCACTTCACTGCTTTTATGGCCTGCTCAGAACCACTCAGCTTTTATCCACTCTTCACCAACCCAGAAACGTTTCAAAGCATCTTTCTCTCTTGTACTATCATTTCCATATGATTCAGAGCTCAGACAGTAGTCCGAGTACTATCATGTCCACCCTACACGTAATTTATTTTCTGCCTGTGTTCCTAGATTAAGACAGTAGTTTAGTATATTCACTGTAATTTAAATGACTGCAATAGAAATCTTCCCTACTGAGTTTGAAAGCACAGCTTCACGGGAAGAACAGATCCAAACAATGGGGCTTGGCTAAAGGCTTCTTTCACAAAAGGAGAGAAGTTGAAACAGACTCAGCCAAACGGCAATTACTCTCCTCTCAGGAGTGTGCAGGACAGGTCAGCTTAAGCGCTCTAGGAGTTGTCTGCTTCTTTCTGGTGACTAGAAAAGGAGCAAAAGAGACTCAGTAACTGTCATGGGACCCTAAAGCAGCAAGAACATCCTGAAGGACATACTAAGACATTCTTACAGAGAATTTTGTAAGAAGCAAAAGGATGCTAAATTCAAAAGATTCTTTTCAAAAATTATTTTTTCTTTTTTAAAAATAAACTACTGGAATGATTAATTCAGAGACAGGATTGAAATTAAAGTGCTCTGTAAACCAACCTCTCCCTGCTCACTGTGTCTGTGCAAGGCAGTTCCTTGCTTCCAGGGTTTGGTTTCAGTGAAGTCAGCAGCTTTCTGAACTGCAGCAAATGCCAATATCCTTTCTGGAGCCCAGGAAACACTTCTTTTTGTCACCACTGACACCTGGCTGCCTGCTTTCTGCACATTCCGGCTCCTCGTTCCTTTTGCTTTTCTCCATGGTGGCAAAAATTGTTAGAGGTTACTCATGAGACCAGCTTTTTGTCTGTGCTGTACTCTTCAGCAAGCTGGGCCATAACATATGCTCACCAGTTGTTTAAAAGATGTGGACTGTGCAAATGACAATGTAAGATGAAGTAATCATTATGCAGAGAAATTACAAGTATTTACTAAAACTTCGAAGCATCAAATGATAGTTGTAGCCACACATCTTTGATCTTGAGAAAATAGGATATAATTCAAGAGAGAATAATTGCTATAATTGGGAAGCAAAGAGGGGCACACTAGAAATGGAGAAATCAAGGCTGATTCAGGCATGTAATGGATTATCAGTGCTGGTCTGAATGCAGCAATTATAACCAAAGACTCATGAAAAATGACCCACGTTGAGAAATACAAAAAGCAATTTTAAATTGTTTAATTTTTCTTCTATATATGTCATTTGGAAATACCCGATAATATTTATACAAATAACAACTCCCCCCCAACTTAAATGAACTAGTTATTTTTCACCATGCTAATTCTCCCCTATCAAAAAAAGATGCATATCTGCTTTCTTATTATAACTCTATTATATATTCCATTACAGTGAACATCCATCAAAAGCTTTTTTTAAACCCCACAAACTTGCCTTTATTCCCTTAGATGGAAACATATTTGGGTATAGTAACTGCTGTATCTAACAAAAGCACACTGCAAACATGCCAAAGGAAAATTCTAAATAAATTATTCATCTGTACATAACACAAGGTCCTCTGTTTCATGCAGAAGAGAAGTAACTGACACAGCAATGTCTCTAGTTTATCTCAGGTAGGCTCATCTCTTTGAAAGCCAAAATGAGACCATTGGGTCCTGCTCTAGGCAATTCCAGAGAGTTCTGCGGGACTCACTCGAGCCAATGCTTGTTACTCAGAGAGGTCTCACAGATAAAAAGCATGTCATTTATTGAATTTGGATTTTCCCCACACTTGCCAAAATTATCACACCAGTAAGAACAACTCCAGCTTCCATACTCCTGCTAGTTTCTTACAATTGTATTATTTTTTAAGACAAATTCTTCATATTGAACAGAGTTCAACAATTTAAATACCAACAGCTTGCATGACATCAAATTGCCTGCTAAACTTCAAATACACAATAAGTCACTCCCACCATGCAACATCCCAAAAGCAGATTGCATGATCAGCATCTCCCTAGGCTCTGAGTCTTCCTGCAGGCTCTGAGACTGCAGATTTCCTCAGCCAAACATCTTCTCACATCAAGAACAAATATTAGCTGCTTTGCAACACTGACAGCAGCTCCTCTCTCCCTCTTTCACACACTGAGAGGTCCCACGAAGAATGACAACGCCATTAGCTGAGAAAGAAAAGAGATCTAGCTAATGGAGAGAAAAATGCTTCACTGTTGGCCATCTGGACTCTTACGTGGCACTGGAAAGCTCAGAAAGAGACAAGGACAGAACTACTTGCCTTGCTCTGAGCTTCTCTCAGCCTGCTTTGGCACAAAGAGCATTCTGAAGTGGTAATCTGTGCCTGGATGCAGAAAAGGGTCTTGTGAAGAGTCTTGTGTTGCCCGTATGGCACATTCTCTCTGCAAGAACCACACCCGTCCCCTGCCCCATACACATTACAGGGCTCCTTGTCCTTTTAGACTGGGATATGGGACTGAGGTAGAGGTATTGCATCCCTGGTCAAGGGAGATTATCTAGACCAACACATTTTTAAAATATTGATCTATTTACCTAGCACACAGAACTCACAAAACAAAGGTCATAAAATAAAAATTAATGAGTCAGAAGTAAATATATGGTCACCTACTGCAAAATTTGCGACAGATGTAAGAGTTGAAGAATCTCTCTTGGTTGGTTGTGGTTGTACTTTTTTTCGTGGGGGGTGGGTCGGAGGGTTGGTTGTCGGTTTTTTTCATGTTTTACATCACCCAGTATCCTAGCTCACTTACAGCTAATTTCTTACCCACGATAAGCCACACAACAGCAGAATATTTGGATGCCTTTCTTTGTGTATGTGGAGGTAGAAAAGGGATCCGAATTTCATAATAAGTTGTTACGGTTATGCTGTTTATCGAAGTTCACATTATGCTTCTAGCTATTTCAACCTCAATTTTTTAAAAATACCAATACCCAGATCTTACTTTGGGCAGTGGTTGCTCCTCTTCTGTAGCAAACACTGCAACTTAGAATTACACTGTTAGTATCTCAACTCTCCAGCTGAAAAAAAGGGCTCCCTTCCCCAATGCAGCTGGACCTGTTGAGACTGATACTTCTTTAGATGCATAAGTATACTTTATAGATAGGACATTATATAACAGAGCAGAGGATTTCTACTTATTAAAAAAAAAGAAAAAAAGGATACAATTCAGTGATTTGCATCATATCTTAGAATTACATGTGATGACAAAAAAGCAACATGATCAGAAACTCTTCGATGTATAATGGGTCAGTAAAGGATCCAAACTTACTAGCCACACCAGATTTGGGAATTAATTATACTTATTTTTCTCTATCATCTGACATATGTAAATTGTGCTGTCACTGTTCATTTACGAAGCTGTGAGGAAAACTTATACATATTTCATGAATGTTAAGGCTGTCCCTGTGACCAGTTAGCATTTGCAAACATCTGGAAGCATATTGTTTGCTAAACCTCTGTCTCCAAACACCAGATAACTACAGTGCAACAGCACAGCAGACTCACTCCAGGCCAGATGCAGCAGTGCAGATGTATATCTGTACTGTTCAGCATTCTTCACTTAACCCAGGAGCTCCTGCAACACCTTCTTCTCTTGGCCTTAGTGAGCTTATATCTCTAATTGGCCACCTCTGATCCTGCCACTCTTCCCTTGAACTGTCCCACTGGCTGCCCCTTCTCAATCACATCAGATAGGAGCTAGCTGCTTTTACTGCCAGGACCCAGGGCAGTCTTAATACCTTTCCTCAGATACCAACAGATCTATTTCTATCCTCGATCAACTCACATGGCTGACATCCATCACTGGTAACTGCAGGCATAATATGTTTTCTTTTCTGCTTTGAAGGAGCAGCCAAAACAAACAGAAAACCAGACCACTATCCTTTTTCAAATCCTCCTTAATAACTCTCCCGTGCTACAATGCTGACAAATGCTTGCAGCTGCTTGAGATCACAACAGACTTCTATTATCCCCTTGGTTCTCCATTTCCAAATCCATTTGTTCTGTTTGGCTTAAAGCTTTGATGTAAGCTCCCTGCTATGAAGGCTCACTTCTAGAACTGGAAAGGAACGAGTAACTGATACTCTACATGTCATGCTGGGCTCTCCAACACTGGGCAAATGCAAGAATGGTAATTCTTCTAAAGATCTGCACAAAACCAGAAAGGACTTATAACAGGCGATCTCAGCTTGTATTCTCAGTACATGTGACTCACCAGACAGTTGCAACTGCCCTTAAAATTGGTAATTGAGTAGGAGCTACACTGGTTCGCTACCCTGTGCTTATCACACGGCAACAGTCTTTGTCAGACAGGTTCTCTCACAGTTCTTACCCTGTTATTTTGCCTAGATGCTCAAGCTTTTCCAGGCCAGGCATGTCACTAGCAGCAATCTAGTAGCAATGGACATGCTTGCAAGAAGAGGACCAGGTGAACTGAAGCACTACAGTTTTCTATGTTCTAGTTTAATTCAAACTCCTGAGAGTGTCTATTTACTGGGTTTTAATGGTTTTGTTCTTTCATTAAAAAGTAACACAAATAGAAGCATCCCAAGGATTTTAAAAGATAATTTCAATATTTGGATATTTAAAATTCTTCCTCTTGATGTTTACTTTAAAAGATCAGAGTTAAGTAACAAATCTGAATCACTTCAGGCAAATTTTAAATTAGCAAACATAGCTGCCAACTGGATCACAATAATCCTTAATGATAATCTGTAATTCTTTTGAATAACTAGTGTCTGGTTACCAGGTTCAATTAACACCAAGAAACCATCCAGAGGATTAAACTCAAAGTACACCACTCTGCCTGCAACAATGTATAATGATACATTAACAATTCATTTAATGTGTTTCTTTTCCCATATTATAAGGATGGGGAATGGAAAAGGCTAATGTGCCACTTCTTTTGGGAAGCAGGTTCCAAACACAAGCTATTTCACACATTCACGTGATTTCTCTGATGAAGATAAGAAAAGGTTTTCCACAAGAATGAAGACAAATCAGGTTAATTTCAGCCTGGATTGTGCATAACCAGCACCAGAATAGATTGCACAAGCTCAAAACATTGATTTTGAGAGTATTTTCTAAGTACCTGGTCAGAAAACAGAGCTCGCAGTTGTAACATATTCCTCCTTTTCAAATGAATAGGATTCTACGTGTAGTAATAAATATATAATAATGACACAAAAATTAAGAGTGCATGTTCTAAGAGGAGACTGTATAGCATGACAGTATCATCATCAGGTTTACTGTGTCCATAAACGGATACTAAATAGGATAGTCTGAGACTTCCTGAATACAACAATCATGGCTGCTGGAGAACATGAAGGAAACGGACTGCATAAATTGGACACTCTTCCCAAACAGTGCCACCAAAGGAGACAGAATGCTGTGCTACATGGACCATTGGTCTAACTCAGCAAGGCATTGCAAATGTGCTTGAAATGTTCACATACACACTAGAAGAACCAAAAACACCTTAAAAGAATGCTTTCACAGACTTCTTGACATTCAGCACAAAGGGCTTTACTTCTGTAACTTCCTGGTGATTCCCTCCACCTCTCCACAAATGGTCATATACTTCTGCAAAAAAGGGAGAGATTTCTACAAAATGCTTTGATATTACAAAACTGTATTTCTGGGTGGGAAGTTGTTCCATCCAAACTTTTTCCCCTACCAAGCTATCTTTTCAATCATGAAAACAAACAAAAAAATGTTTACTATAAAAATAATGGAAGTTCTGTCTATTTCCTAAGCATAAAAATATATTGAGAATGATAAAATATAGTAGCTTACATATGTGACTCACAAATCCAAATCCATCTCAAAACCAGCATGCATAACTTTGTGTCTTTTGAAAACGGACTGACAAGCTTCTTAAAGTCCTACCTGCTCTGTGTAGGAAATGAATATTAGAAATATGTTCCATTATGATTTTTGTCCTCTGGCTTATAGTAGCAAGTAAAAGCTGTGTAAGACCTACCATTTACCTTGCTGTGGTATTTTCAGCTTTCACTCAGTCTTGACTAGGTTGTTCTTTGCACCAAATCTCAGGCAAAGGGCTGTACCACTTGTTCTCCCCAGCTGTTCTTGACCTACATGCTCACCTGTAGGGCCCAATACAATTTACCTCTCTGCTCCACCTTTCATCTGCTGCTTTCCAACTATCTCAGATCTATTCCCTTCTGAACTAATATCCAGAGCAGAAAGAAATGGGCTATAGCACACTCTGCCTTAACTGGGTCATCCTGCTGCTGTTTGCTGACATGAAACTGCTAAGCTAAATCATCCCAAATATCATTCTCAAGTGGTTTCTTTTCAACACCATCTCAATAGGCCAGTTTCTTCTGCCTGCATCTCTGGACACATGTGACAAGGCTTAATACTGCTGGCAAGAATCCTCCCTCCAGCAATATTCTTCATTATAAACATGATTAGAACAGCATTCACACAGGGGCACATGAGTGCAGCCTACAGACAGAAGGCCATTTCTGACCTGAGAGTCGAGTACTGTGATTCTGCACAGACATGTTCTTGTTTCACTTTCCTTAAAAATGCTGAACTGAGAAAGTTAAGTTACTGTATTACCAAGAAATGCTAATGACTCTAAAAGCTCTCACATTATTTGCTTTCCTCTAGTTTTTAATTATTTGTTAAAATTCATATTCTATACTAGTCTCAGATTTAGGTCCTTTTGTGTTATGATGAACACAACATAGTAACTTTACACTTCTCCAAATAGTGTATTAGAGTGTCTCAAGCAGAAGTGTTATGCAGAAAGGCTGTTTATTTTTCCAATTAATAATTATGCACACTTTTTAATTGGTTAGATCTACACGGAACAGCTAAATCAAAGTATGAGATTGACTACATATATCTCAATACTTTATTATGTCAAAAAAGTATTTGTTTAACGGGGGAAAAAAAAGGACAATAGCTCTTACTCTCTGAGAACCATCATTTCCAGCTCACAGCACTGCATCTTCAAAACGCTTTACAAGATCAATTATGCAATCTGCACATTAGCACAGAAACAGAGAAATACAGCAAAGAAAATAAAATCCAAGTCTTCAGTAGCAAATGAGAACTTTCACTTCAAATTGGAAAAAAATTTTCTATGAAGGCACACGCTATTAGGCAATTAAGTGAAGAGGTTCAGAAGAAGTGTCATGTTTACCCAAGATTATTCTGTAAAGGATAATTCCCATCATTCTGAAACAACTGGTTTTGGCTTCTACAGACATACTGCCATATGACCCATACCAATAGGTCAGCTTCAAATTCCATTTAGTTGCAGGTTCTTGATAGTCATCTGGTTTAATCATTTCTAAAGGACGAAGCTTTGACCTGGATTCTGGATATCCAATGCCTCGCTGTTGACATACAGTGAGCAACAAATGACAGTATCAATTTTAGTTAAAAATGGGATGTCCAACTACCTTGTCCAAGAACTTGAAAGTACAGGTTCAACAGGTACCAAATCATGTAAGAATAGATTCATTTCAGAAAACAGAGATGGGATTTGGGGCAGAATACTTCACACCAAGACTGCAATAATTTCATCGTAAACCCATCCAAGGTCTTTTCCAGATTCAGAATGGGTGGTAACTTATGAGGTCTGACAACTTTATGATAATTTAAGTTTTCAGGACTAAAATCTCTCAAGAACACTTTACAATGTTGTAAGATAGTCTTTTTAGCTAAGTCAGTTTTTGGCCTCAAAACCATACCTCAGCTACTTACTTTAGCCTAGTTCAAACCTGATCGGCCTCTTCTCCCCAAAACCCAAACGTGATCAAGTATAATACAAACCACCTACTGAAAACTATGGGATACATCAAAAATTATCACACTATATATACTAAAAAACATATAAGAATTGAACAGGTCATATAACCAATGCTGCTGACTGAATTAAGAAAAAAGAAATCTGGGAACAATCTTTCTTTGCAGACTGGCTTGCTGTTAATACATTGCATGTCTTAAAGACTGGAGTATTTTTTTCCTTTAGGAAAATATTATTTAATAACATCAACACGTATGGATTCAAACAGAGAGTAACTTTGTTGGTAAACTACAGTGGAGGCTCTAAGCCCATTACTAAATTCACCATGTACCACAACCCATTCCTAGTGGAATTTCCCTCCAAAACCTCCAGATTCCATCACAGAACACAAAAGCAGAGCAGAGCAACGAGCTCTGCTTTCAACACTCTACTGCTCTGGCAAGTGCTTCCAGGCAGCTGCAGCCTTGCAGGAATCCAGAATACCACAGTGCACAAAAGTCTGCATTTGATTCTCCACTTTTCCTCCATGACATGATTTTGCATTCAGATACTATGGAAGATGCTTCAAATTATGCAAACTGCAGTGGTCTACGCTGTTTGTCCTACCAGTCTTTGGGAACATATGAACAGGCTCGGTGCTGACTGCAAAAGGTCCATCTTATTTTCAGAGGATTGCACAGAATTTGCAGGGATTATTTGATAACTTTTTTGAGAAGAGGAAGTGAGAAAGATCTCCTTGGTATCAAACTTTGCAAATCTAAATTTCAAGACTGGAATCTCCTCTTAGAGGAAGCAACAGTTCTGAAGTGAAAATGCTCTTTTATGATAAAATAATAATAAAAAAACCCCAAAGCAATGGAAACAGGTCTCTGTAAGCTAAAGTTAAGACTAATCACCACCTTTATGAATTTAGACACAAATAAATTGTTAGGAAACCCCAACAAAACAGAATGGAGATGATGAAGATATCTTCATTCTTATAAGCTGTAGGACACTTAAATAACTACTGTGAAAAACAAACTGCAATGCCCCTGTAAAGCTGCATAGAGTCTGAAAGGAAGGGGACACTTCAACAGAAGAATCTGTTCCATGAGTTTTCTTTCACAGATACTTTTACTAAAATGAAAGCTTCACCATTGGAATGTATTTTTCTACTTCTGCATATCTGCATATACACACACCAACCAAAATCCATTGCATTCACGGATCTACATGTGCAGTGACAGAGAAACCCAAGACTACTCCATACACTCCGTAATAGCACTTGCATATATACAGCTTGGCATGCAAAGAGTAAATACAAAACTTATACTCCAGATGCAGGCCTGTGTTTTTCAGACTAAGAAAATAAATCCATATGTAATACAGAAGTTAAAATATAAACGCTTGACTGTTTCCTCACAGTCTGTTCCATCCTGGCTGTTTGGCATCCATCCTTTACAGGCCAGAAGTTTCAGAGGTGGAGTTTCGAATGCCCAACAGACACAACAGAAGCTAGATTTTCAGAGATGGTCACCGCACAAAGAGCTGACATCTTTTTATGCCAGTCTAACCTAATCATTTACTATGATTTCCAATGCAAACTATTCTTAAAAACATCTTCCCAATGTAACTCATAAGAATTCAGAAAAGCTTTGAGACCTTTGAAATTTTTTAGAGCTTGTTTCTGGATTAGATACCATTGTATCACTGAGATATTTTGCAGGAGATTTGTATTCATTTAGCTGACAAATCATAAAATAGAACCAATTCTTTAATTTCAACCTTATCAAACACTGATCAAACATCAGCAAGAGCCTTGATTGTTACAAAAGGCATACTATTCCTGTCAGAGAAATTCTTAATTTTTCTCTGGGAATTGGTTATAGTGAATCTATGAAAACAGTGTCTATTGATTAAGGTCTTTGCTCCTAGATTAGTCAAAACTAAAGACTGAAACACATAAGTTATAGGCTTTACCTTGCTCTGACTCCATTTGAGGAAATTCTGCTGCTTTCAGCAGTATCTGGGCAGTAGCCTGTTTTTATTGGCTTATTTACCTATTTGTGCATTTCCTTGCACAAAAAAAAGCAATTAAATTAATTACTTTCTATAATTTCATCTAGAAAAAAAGATCGTTGTAGTGGTTTCTTTAACTGTTATGTCGTATCTTAGTCATATTTAAAGAAATGCTACCAAAGGATGATTCTAAGGACAAGCCTTTCACCAAATACAGATTTTAGGTAGCAAATCCTATGAAGTCCTACTGGAATTTATATCCTAATTCTCAAGGCACAATGCTATCAGTATAATACCAAAACAAGAATGCTGAACTCAAATCAGGCCACTAATTCAGAACACTGAAAAGACTCAAGAGCAGCATTTCTCACTTCATATGCATTCCCTGTAAAGGAAAACATCAAACAAATGACTTGTATCTCATTCACTGAGTTTATACGCAACATAGTAATGCCAACTGGATGAAAACTCATTTTTCTGGATTATTTACCTCAAGAACTAGCCAAAGCTGGTCTCCATTTTTCACATCTTTCTTATAGTACATGCCGTAGAATTTGACTACATTGGGATGATCAGAGAGAGCTTTCAAAATGTTGTACTCGGCTTCAATTTCTTCATCAATATCCTAGTGTCACAAATGAGAAATACATAGCAGTTAATAAATAAATAATGATAGCCATTTTAAAGACCCAACACATGGCATATTCTGGCTAGTTTGAAATAATGCAAAGAAAAACACCAGAGTATGAATATACCACTTGTGCGGATACAAAGCTTGGTTCTGTTTACTCAATACAAATCAGTCATCTGGTTTTGTACATGGTCTTTATCAATTTCAACAAATGAACACACCAGGTATGACAGAAGAATGGGGAAGGAGCATTTCAAGGGAAAGCCAAGGCACTCTGCAAGTGGGTAGGTATGCAGATGCTTCTGGAAGTCACGTTTCTTCTCTAGTCTCAAGGGTATCTGCAGCTAGAGATAGTGCAGCTGTAATCACTACTCTACCCCTCTGTGCACAAACAAGTATGATTGCGGCCACATCTTACTCATTTTTCATCCCACTTCCTAGAATCATCTGGGAATTTTTCTTATTTTCTCCTATCATAGAAATTTGTGACATCCATGATCACTCTGGTTTTTCTACTGAACTAAAAAAGTTGCAGCTTTTTGTCAGTCTTTTGTTACAGACCTCAGTTTTCTTAAACAGCAAGGGAAATCCATCTGGAGGTCAGAGAGGAGGACACGTTTTGCCAACACATGCACCAGGAGCTGTGCAAGCCCTTTCAGGCCAAACACGGATGCCGGCAACAGTGGGCACTGGATGACTCGGGTAACCCCTTCCTTTGCACTGGAATTACTCATCAAGGGACACTATCAGAATGTGTTTCAGTCATGCTGAGAAAATATGCAACCCATCCTGGCCACAGGTAAAGACAGAATAGCTGCAGCCATTCCCCCCATTATTTAGATCTCAAGAAAATGTTCACATACTTCTTTCCAGATTTAAACAATTTTTAATACAATTTTCTGTTTACACACACCCTAAAAGACATAGAAATTAAAAATCAATTCTAGAAGAAGGCTACCTATGAACTCCACTATCCGCATGAATGGATTTCATACCAATGGAAAGCAACTACTGTGTGCCGAAAACCTGTCTCAGCACTACCAAACAGAAGTGACCACAGCAGAGAAAAGGGATGCTTTGTATTCCCAATACTTTGCTCACTTCTTTCTTATACAGGTCTCTGCAATGCTAAATCCAACTCAGATTCCTCATAGTAGCCTTTTGTCTTGAAATCTGACCTGGTTGTCTTGAAGCCTGACTAGTCTCAAAGAACTTTGCCCGGCACCAATATCTTCAGGAACTGGGCCATTACACCTGCCTATTGAGATTATAAGAAAAAATTTTCTAACAAGGAAGCATTTTAGAGATTTTTTATTATTATTGTAGTAGTCAAAAAACAGCAGAAATTTTCTGCTTTCAAAAAAAGGAGGAACTCACTTTAAGTTAATTTTCTCATAAGCTCATCAGAGAATACAGGCAGTAATAAGAAGAGATGCAAGGAAGGAAGGAAGAACGAACCAAGGTGCTGAAGGTGGCAAAGGGAGAAAAGGGAAAGA
>NW_010428184.1:341-10630 GCF_000710305.1 Buceros rhinoceros silvestris | reverse complement strand
AAAGAGTGGAATATAAGAAGGGATGAGCAGAGAAAATGCATCTGGCAAAAACAAAAGCACAAACCATAAAACAAAACAAAATGCACAGAAAAAGAATCAAAGAGTAGAAAGCCAAAAACTGCACACAAAACATACAATAGCCCTGGCTGCCTTCGGGAAATTGGAAGAGAAGTAGCTCACTGTCCTACTGTGATTTCACAGAGGTTTATGTCTCCCGATGGGTACTTAGAATTTATGAAATTTTTACTATTATAAGAAGAAATAAAAAGAGAGAGAATGAAATTAATAGAATATTCATTCTGTGCATACTAGAAAGAAAAATCTTCCTCTGCATTTTATGTAGGAAAAGAATTTTAAAATACTTGGTTGAACTGAAAACATTTACCTGCAAAAGAGTACCTCTTTTAGAAATGGTAGAGAGGCTGTTTTCATGTGAACCTAGACACAGGATAATTTGGCCAAGAGCCCTAAAGTACAATGGTACATTACTTATGTACCTAAAGTACAAAAGTATTTACTTATATAGTCCCAAGGACAAGACTAAGAGCATTCTCAGTTCCTTCTTCATATATTCTCATTTCAACACTTTCACTTTCCCGTTTCAGTTTCAAAAAGCTTAGCTGTTATTCAACACAAAGAATCTATAAGCTCCAAAGTATTAAACATGAAATGCTTATTTTAGTCCCACATGACCCATGATACTGTTGTTTCCCAGTTTGATTTTGAAATATCAGTTAAACCAAGTGGTATAAAAACCACATTTCTTCAGCTTGTTTTTTCAGTCCACCTCTCAAGTGGTGCAATTCTGAAACCATCTTCAAAGAAAAGAATTATAAAATTTAAAGAAGAAAATAGAGAAAGTATCTTTCTTCATTGCAATGGCTCCCTCTGCAGCCATTAGTAATACTTTCAGTTTAAACAAAAAGAACTAGTTAATTGCTTTCACCCTATTTCTAATATAGGATTGCCATTTTGACAGTAACATGGAGCACACCAGCTACTTCAAATATCCTGTAAATAGGAGGGGGGAAAAGAAGAATAATATTCTTAGAATAAAAAGGATAATATATTCAGTAAAAAGATTTAAGTCTTGGAGTGTGATGTTGACTGCATTACTGCCTTCCATTTTTTCACTAAAATAAGGAATCTGTTTTCATCAGTTATATCTTTTCCCTTCTTTAAGTTCTTATGTTGCATCTTTATCAACTGTATTTCTTCTTTCTTCATATTCTACTTTCCTGTCTCCTACTTAATCTATTTTCCTTTCCTCTAGTGTCACCTTTACTAACTCCTCTTTGTCATCATCCTTCATCCTTTTCTTACAAATTCCGAAGTGTACATGACACTGAAAGTTTCCCCAGTGCCCTCAGTAATCCCTGCCATAGCCTCTTAGGAATTGTTCTGAACTCTTGTGAAATAGATGAAGCATTTCCCAACATATAGGCATTTAGATCAATAACAACTGTAAGAAAGTTCTGCCTATTCATTGTTAAGCACAAGAACCTTGTTTACAGTAAGCAACAGAGTCAAAAATAGAGTTTCCAATGCATTGGAATTCATCAAAATCCTTATCGCTTGTCTGCAAACCATGTTTACTTTGGGAGAGGTATGTGATACTGAATCGAGATCAGCCTCCTTTTGTTGCTTTGAAAGCATGCTGAAATAAAAAGCAGATTAACAAAAAACACATCAAAGATAATGCAAGACACTGTGTTTTCACAAATACATTTCATGGACTTGCAGGTCATAACTTGACACAGTGTAATATGCAGGGGTAGACAGAGTCCTGTGCAGCTCCAGACCTGCTGTGTTTCACACAGCGTGACACGGTCTTCCCTTCCCACCCAGAGGTTGTGCAATGGAAGCGCATGTCTCCTCACCCTACACTGGGAGTACAAGAAATGAGCTCAAAGGGACCACTTGAAACAGAAATAGCTTCTTGGCTTTTTACCAAAAGTAAAAGTAACAAAGTTAAGGTATACTTCTGACTTCGACCATATGCAACCACTTCCAAGATCACTTACGATACAAAAAATGCATTGATAACTAGCCTGATAGTTAGCAGGTTGAAGCAGTTTATTTCAGTATCACTTCTAATGCAAATGATCTACCAAGATTAAAAGAAAAAAAGATTGCATAACTTCTCCTACTATTAAATAAGCACAAACCAAGTAATTTAAGTAGCTTACGTGAACAGGATCCAAAATTTTGACTGCTGCTTTGCTCCCATTTTTCTTATTTAACACCTTGAAAACTTTTCCATATGTTCCTTTGCCAATAGTCTCAATTATTTCCCAGGTATCTGAAGGATCCGGAAAGCTATCAAATATTATTGTTTTCCCAGTTAACGGAAGCATCTCAAATAATGGCTCCTATGAAAAAGAGATTTGTGTTCACTCAACAGATGGTTAATAGCAATTGGTTTCCTACAAATGGGAAGAGAAACACACATCCCAGTCTCAAACACTACCAATGTTCTTGCACATAGCATGCACGCACTAAAGTATAATGAACAAGAAATGTTGCACTTAACACAGGTATGTGCAGTGAACAAAATATCAAATGAAGGGAAATTCAAATAACAGTTTGGACTAATTTCAGGCTTCAATGAAGTCAGTGCACTTGCATGCTCTTCAGTGAAACTACAATGTCACTGGAATTTTTTGAGGGGCAGGGGAATGGGAATCAAGTACATAAAATCCAAAAGAATTTGGCTCTGTTACCAAGAATCAGGCAAGAAGGGGAAAAAAACCAAACCACAAGACAAGGCATGTCAAATAGTAGCATTGAGTTCTTTCAAACAGTCAATTTTATAATCCTACTCTTGCCATCCAATTTTTTATATGGCTCTTCTAAGGCCAAGGAGATCAAAGAGACAGAACTTTTCACAATACTGTGGTCTTCTGACAGCCAAGCATTCACACTCACGGAAATCATGTTTACTGATGTACTTTCATTAGCAATAGGTTTACCTTCTGTAAAGAAAACACCTTTTACAGTGATGGAATTGTATCCATCACCGACCAGGTTACACCTATGCCCTGGTCGGTGATGGATGCAATTCACTTACATATGCCTGCACAGTGACTAACTACCCAGCAGCTACAGTGGTAAAAACAAAGCACATCCCCCCTCCACCTCAAGACACACAACAACAAAACAGAATCCCCACCCTTACTGGTTGTTAAGAACAGCCAAAAACTCAGAGGAAATGTGTTAAAAATTACATTCTCGTATTTTTAATTACAGACCCAAGACTGAAAAAGAGGCAGGAAAGAGGACAGTCTCAAACCCTTACTAAGTAAGCAAGCGATAAGCAAGCGAGCCAGCTACTGAGTGCTTAAGTCCTTCCTGAGCACAGGATGCAGTAAACAAGACACATTTGAAGTCATTTACACACAACCATTTTTAAAAATTTAATATAAAACTTCATGAACAGTCTGCAATGTAATTATTCCTGGATTTTTTAAATGTCAACAGCACAAATCTACACACATCAAGCATTTTATGTGATATTACTCCAGTGACAGAAATCGGACAGTCATACCATACAACTTTTTTTGTTAACAAAGAGACTGCCTTCAATTTCAGTTTCACTCAAGGCTTCCAGCATATTAGCCATACTTTCTTTATTCATCTGCTTATACATATAACCGTGTACACTGCACTACACATGCAGCATGTATATCCACTACACATACAGTACGAATACCAACTAGAAGAAACTGAAATGGACTGCTATACAAACATGCGTTGTCCCAGCTCTTTCAATTATCTGATTATGCATACTGGCACATCATGTGTACTCGCTAATTTTCTACTGGATAATACAAGCTTGCCTGGGAAGGCAGGCAAGGATTCGGCGCTCAGGACTCTTCCCATCATTCTGCTCTTGGTTGATGAGCTCACTGATAAGTGAAAAGACAGGTTTTTCTTGTCTCTCTCCCTCTCCCCTTTTGTTTTTAATAGATACATGACTATACAATCCTCCTCCTGGTATTTACATAGATACAACTCAGCCAGGACACTGACTGCAGTCTCTTCCTAAGGTATTACCTTTCCACCTCATGCCTAGTATTGATCCGTGCCTTGGGACCTTCCCCACTTCCAGGCAGAGCCATGTTTTTCCCAGAAAACAAACACAAATGAGTTAACATTTTTTCTAACTTTCCTTTTCTTTTGCCTTTAAAATAGTGCTCAAATACAAGCATTCTTGTAGGTTTGGGGTTTTTTAAAATCACTTTATATGTGTACATATAAATGCTTTGTAATTAGCTCATAATTGGGACTACAAAAAAGAATAACCAAATTAGGGACGATAGAGGAATTAGGATTCATAATCCCAAATCTTTGCTTTGAGGGATTCAACAATGATGGAATTTGAAAATTTCTCTATCTGAGCTTTAGTTTTCAGAGTTGAGGTTAACTATTCATTTAAAGTTTTAGTGGGTTCTCTATGCACAACTAGCGGTTTTTTGGGGAGAAAAAAAAAGTAGAGAGCTACCGATGAGCACCGTCATAAGATCTGAGATGTCAAAGTCATATTGAAGCCCGGCTACATGCAAATTATTTTCTACAGAATATGAGTTTTCCATCAAAATCTAGGGACTACTATGTCCCACATTACAAGAATACACAGTAAGAGCCTCTGAGCCAGGCAGCTTACAGCAGGAGTTTTGCAGATGTTGGAGAAAGGAAGACTCATTTCCTCCTCTTCAAAGATGACTACTTTAGATGCAGGAATACAAAGACCAGTTTCACATATTTAGCTGGTGCCAGAGCCTAGCAGGGACCTCTGATATCCCGAATCTCCAAAAATACCCTTAAGCAAAGGTCCACCCCTCTGTGCAGAGGTTTTACAGCAAATAGAACTTTCTAAGAATGAAAACCTGCAGCTTCAGACAGCTTCCCAGGTTTCATTACCTTCCTATACATTAACAGAATGCAGCTGAAATTCACTGACTCCAAGTATCAATTGCTTAATTGTCTGCAGAGACTGGTATAAGGAGAACTGTTAAAGGGATGAGGAAACATGATTCTGCAGGTGCTATTTCACTACCGGAGAAGAGCGCTAGAGACACTGTCATATGCTAGCATTCTCCACTGCAAATCACACCAGTTGCACGTCATCTTGTCTTTAGGAAAGCCACCACATACTTAACAATAAAGCATTCAATAGCTGTCATGCTTAGTTCAAGAATTTAAGAGTGCTATTCCAGAAAGAATTATTTATCTTAATCCTTTGTCTTTTAGTTTACAGCTTCAAAATCATAATGTGAATAAGTTATACTGAACATCATATTTCCTCACTTCCACCATGTTTAAGAACAAGCCCCTGTAGATAAATTGTTTAGCTTCCACCTCTATTATTAAAAATATATTAAATAGAACGATTTCAAGTGTTCTGTTCTGGGTGATGAATAACGTTTTATTTCATCTCAGTGAAGCTGAGAAAGCTGATAATGATTTAACCTCATATTTCAGCAATAAATTGGACTGTCTCTGGAATACCTCTGGATGCCCCAACAACTGGGTAATTTATGATATCCCTCACCATTAAAAATGTACTTTAAAAACCCGCGACTTACAACTTGATCCAAACTTCTGAGCTAGGAATGTACCCTTGAACGGCTATAAAAATCCTTTCAAATACTTGTGCTGTGTTCAGGGTGACAGTGAACTCCTGCTCAGATTTGGGGACCCCGGGCTCCTGCTAAGGCCTGATGTGTGCTGGGAGCAGCGCCGCTAGGCGAGTGCACCACGCAGGCAGGACGGGCGGCCAGAAAGAGCTGAAGGGTCATTATGCACCATCACCACCTGCAAATCGCTGTCCTCGGCAGACAGCGTCTGTTGTTCGCAAGTATCCTCAGAATCTGCTACCTTAGGGAAATGGTATAGGCCACACCTCCAAGCTGGAAAAGAAAAAACATTAGCTTACACAAAAAGCTTTGGAAGCAGATCCAACAGCAGCTGGACTGCTCAGGCTTTCTTGCTTCCCAGCGTGATACAGAGAACGCCTGTGCCCTGAGAGAGGAGAAAGGATGAGCACTCTCACCTCCAGCTAGGTAACTAAGTTTTTTGGGGTTTTTTTCATGGTCGTCTGTCCTCCGCCATCCGTTCCCCGTCTTCCCGTCGTCATCCCGTCCCACCCCCACCCCCCCACCCATCCAAGTGCACAAATTAAGAGTTATGGGTTATAAGTTACAAAACGTTGTGACTTCAATGGTGAATCACAGAACTCATGTGACAGACCAGTCTGGGCAGATATCTAGAGATACCCAGATGCCCTCATCAGCATCAATGCTACCAGATCACTGCATTCTCCTTCATTTTCAGTATCTAGCTAGTTTGGAGAGGAAAGGGGAAAGGGGAGAGGGGACAGGGGACAGAGGACGGGGAGAGAGGACAGGGGAGAGGGAAGCCTTATGAAGAACAAAGTCTATCTTCTGTGGACTATCTGATTGCTGCAAAGTCAATTCAATGAAGCACATGTATCACATCCAAAACTTAAGACACACATGAATTGTCAGTTGAGGGCTGTATGGTCAAGGCCACAGAGCATTACAGACAACAGAGTCAAGTGGGAAAAAGAAATAGGCTTTGCTTCTGCAGGCTGGATTGTAAGCACAGTGGAGCCTGAATGTCACATATTAATCCAGTATTTTTACTGCTGTTTCATACCACTTCAGTTTGCAACTTCTTTCTAAACCTTCTGTCCCCCCAGTAGTTTCTGAATGGACCTCCATCTCACTTGGGTGAAAGCATATCCATTTCTTCCATAAGGAGCTGATAAAACGAAAGAGGCACATTGCCTCATGTGATTCATCTTTCTCCATAAAGGGAGCCTACAAGATTAGCAAAGCAGATGTTCATATATAACTAAAATGAATCCAGCGTTTAGGCTGTCTCCTGAATACCACAATCTTCTGGTTTTGAAAATTGGAAACAGGACCTCATTGGTTCAGTTCAGAACACAACTACTGAGGTCTTCTTTGATCTCTTATTTCTCCACATCACTCTCCCCTTCCCATTGCAAACACTACTTGTGTTTAAGCAGTCAGCTCCTGCACATATTCTACCCTGTAATTCGCCAAACATCTTCACATGTATCACAGGAGGTGGATGTCAGGAACCAGCAACATTAGTTTGCATTGCCTGTTGGGTCTGTTACTTCTGTGGAGGCGACACTTGCACTCCTTCAGATTCTGAAACTTAAACATCTTGCCTAATGGATACCAGAAAAACAGTCGTCTGAATAGAAAAAAAAGAAAATTTAAAAAAAAAAAAAAGAAAAAAGAAAGAAAAAGAATTTGTAGGCAATGTTCATATAGAGACTGCAAAGGCTTGTTATATCAAAGGAAAAAACCCCACCCTTCTCATCTCACTTTTTTTGCCACCTGATGCCTTTATCCAATATCTGGTTTATAAGCTCTTTGGTCTGGTACTGATTACAAGGCACAGTGGAGTCTTGAAATACTTAATGTAATAGCACAACGAAATCCCACGACATTTCCTCTTATTTCACGAGTTTATACCACTCTGACAAGTACTTCATAAGAAAGGTAAATGTTGCTGAATGAAATTCTTAAAACAGTCCAAGAGCATGAGGGTACAATATGCCATTCATCATACTAACACCTAGCACTTTCTGGA
The DNA here is from genome assembly GCF_000710305.1 of Buceros rhinoceros silvestris. Classification (NCBI taxonomy): domain Eukaryota; kingdom Metazoa; phylum Chordata; class Aves; order Bucerotiformes; family Bucerotidae; genus Buceros; species Buceros rhinoceros. Next base: position 2,977 of record NW_010428184.1, on the reverse strand, counting down.
TAAGTGTCCAAATAATATGATTGTTCAACCATGAACACGGACTGCAGTTCAGATCCTGAGCTGTAATGAGCCATTTATGCAGCACACTATCTCACCCATCATGCAAAGAGTAAGTGTTACTCTGGAAATTCCAATACTACCCCTACTTGATTCTGGGAGATATTTGGCCTCTGATTATCATGATGATACAACCTCTATGTGAATAGGAACTACAGTCAAATCTAAGCTCAGTGTGAGCATATTACCTAGTTTGGCAATTAGTTAAAAACAAGAGTTTAGAACAAAACTGGATTTGTTTCACTTCATTTGTCAAAAGCTGAATTCACTTAACATTATAATTTTGCCCTCAACTAACAACAACAAACATAATTTTGCATGATTACATAATTTTTGCATTATCCATGTGTCTATCTGAATTATCCTCTTTGATCGTACATCAGTTTGCTTACGACTTTCCACTCTATACATCCCCCTTGTTTTTTCCCCGAACTGAACAACTGTCTTTCCCATTTGCAAGAAACCTTCCAGAGGAAAAAAAAACCTCATTAGCCCCAGCTATGGGAGGTGAAGAATAAAAATCAACAACCTTCTCTAACGGTCAGTCCACTTCTTTCACTGTTGTGTGCCTACACGAGTAAGAAAGACACAAGAGCTGGGATTCACCTAACCATACATGTACGATAAAACTATTGGAACCTAAGATAGATAATATAATCCCATTTTAGTCAGTCAAAGCAATCAAAAATTTATTTACCTGATCTGGTTAGCGCACACCTTAGCATAAGAACATTTGCTCTCCAGACTCTATTCATTGTACTGGCCAAGTTTCCATTCACTTCAACAGGAACCCAGCTTCAGATGTAGACATGTCAGGCAAAACGAATCCTACTCTATTTTGCTGGAAACAAAGAGTTACAGCTTGACAACTGACTAAATGACTATCAGCTCCATGCTACAGTCAGGGAAAGTGCAAGCCAGCTACATCCCATGACCTAAAAGTTAGCAGGCAACTTGGACATTGTCTGATGGTGCACAGAAAAGGCAAGAACCATGCAAAAAACATTGCCAAGCAAACTTCGACCCCCCTAAATTAATGTAAAGAATGGTTACTTTAACGTATTTGGAGGCAAGGAGCAGTGATAAATTTAGCTTAACCTCAGACAATAGATTTCCTGGGCACAATTCAAAGTATTTACTACATTAATCTTAGGGCTGCTCAAGGAACAAATCATTCCATTTTTGAGGGCACTCTTTAGTGTTCACTCTCTGAAGGGTTGGATAACTGCTGCTTCTGTTTCTCAAAACTCTTCCTCTTTGCTAACTTATCCACTGATGACTTTCCTAACAAGGCAATAGAGCTTTCAGAGAAACCTGATGCCCCTGGACTCTTTGACCTTTGTAAAACTTCTACACGCAGAAGTAGAGAAACAGCACTGTGAGGTATCGGTACCTGATCTCCTTCTATTGATAAACGCATATTGGGTGACCACACTGACATTTCATCTGCTGATTATTATTCAGCTGATCTTGACATCTCAGCTTGCTGCATACTGAACTGGCCAGCTCCTGTCATGGAAGGCTCCAGTTCTTCAGTCTCTGAACATTCTCAGAGGGTGTTATCAGTGTTAGGTTCCACTGTGGTTTTCTTCCATTCCTCCCCATGCCCTGCAACAGTAAGAGACCTACTGCATGCTAAGGTTTACAGTTCTCAGGAAACTCCATTGGAGGAGGGATTTCTTTTTAAGCGACAAGTTAAAGAATCAGCAAGGGCTGTAAGCATTCAATCTAATCTCATGTGCATGGGGGCTATCCACTGGAAGATAATCCTTCAGAGTTCAAACATGACATCAGTATAGGATCTCAATTTTTTGAAGCCAACCTTTTGTTACGGGAAGGGGGTATGAAAAGAACATGGGAACGAAATGTTAAATGTAATTATTGTAGCCAATTCTAAAAGCTCTGATATTTTGAAAACAAATGAGAGCTAAAGGTTTTTATGGCAATTGTCATCCAACAGAAAATGTTTATGCAGGGGCATTATAGTCACGAAAACAAGATTAATAACAGAACAGAGAATGGCTTATTATCAAAATATTTTTAGACCTTGTGCCACCAGAAACAATCCCTGAACTGAAATATATCCAGATCAGGTTGTGGCTCTCAAAAGAGAGACATTGCAAGTGATGAAAATAATTTTTCAACAACTATACACTAGATCAATATATTAACAAAGAACTTAGCTTTCAAAGCTAAAGAATCACTTTATTTTCTTATTTTAACACAGTAAAACTTTGTAAGGCCATAAAAATCAATACAGTGCGATCTCACTCACTCCCTGTTTCTCAGAAAGTCTAAGAGCAGCAAAATGGCAACTCAAAATTAATTTAACAACTGTATGGATGAGCTTAAGCAAGGTTTGAAATTAAGGTGATATAGTCAACTGATAGCAAGATCAGGCAGCCATTATGGGCAATAAGCAAATTTGCTAGCACTGAACATCAGCAGGGAAAAAGTTAGTAGGAGTGTATACTGGGAGGCTGTGAGCAAGGTAAGATTTCACACGGGTCTTGACAAGGCCCGCGGTCATGCTACAGGCCTGCATGTCACTGGGGCAGGAGCCCCTGCTCTGCTCTGCC
>NW_010428184.1:0-226 GCF_000710305.1 Buceros rhinoceros silvestris | reverse complement strand
CTCCGGCCAGCCCCAGCGGGGCGGAGGGGTCCCCCCCCCGCCACGACGCGGTCCAGACTGCTCTCCTGAATAGCCCACACGCTTCCACTTCCCAGAAATGCACAGAACAACAACAAAGTAGAAACAGGCAGGATTCACTCAGGGGCCTGAACGACAGAGCCCAGGCCAGCGCCAGTGCCAACCCGCACCCTCCACACGCCGCCGGGGGCCGGGACCTCCTCGGCCC
>NW_010428183.1:487-1658 GCF_000710305.1 Buceros rhinoceros silvestris | reverse complement strand
GGGGTCCCCGGGGACGGCGGGTTGGCCAGTCGTCCCCCCGACCTGACTAACAGCCTCTGCTCTCTTGGCAGCTGTTCGCAGACAAGGTCCCCAAGACAGCAGGTTGGTAAAGTGGCACTGGCCGCGCTGTGGCCGCACCAGACCCCCATGCTCTCCCGAACTGGGCAAAACAAGCTGTTCATGCTGGTTTCCTTCTTCCTCTCCAGAAAACTTCCGTGCCCTGAGTACTGGTGAGAAGGGATTTGGCTACAAGGGGTCCTGCTTCCACAGAATCATCCCGGGGTTCATGTGCCAGGTGCGTGGTGCTCCCGCTGCAACAGGGTGGTGGGTGGCTGAGGAGACTGGGTGCCCGTGTGGGTGTTAGAGCTGGGTGCTTGCAGATTTGGGGTGGGCAGATGGCTCTGCCCACTGCTGGCTGGCTGTACCCGCTTCCAGACTTTTCTCCTGTGCCTGTGACCCAAAGTGCCACTTCTTCACAGGGTGGTGACTTCACACGCCACAACGGCACTGGTGGCAAATCCATCTATGGGGAGAAGTTCCCTGATGAAAACTTCATCCTGAAGCACACGGGCCCTGGCATCCTGTCCATGGCCAACGCCGGCCCCAACACGAACGGCTCCCAGTTCTTCATCTGCACTGCCAAGACTGAGTGGTGAGTTGGGGACCCCTGGTGCTCATCCCAGTGGGGAGGTGACACGCCAGGCTGGCACTGAGGTCCCTGCTGGTGTCTCTCTGCAGGTTGGATGGCAAGCACGTTGTCTTCGGCCGCGTAAAGGAGGGGATGAACGTGGTGGAGGCCATGGAGCGCTGCGGCTCCAAAGATGGCAAAACGAGCAAGAAGATCACCATCACCGACTGCGGGCAGCTCTCGTAAACCCTCCCCGGGGCACTGACCATCCCTGGGCAGCCCCGGTGCCATGCCCCGCTGCAGCTCCCCCCCTCCCCTGCTCCTGACTTACTGCTGCGTTTCTACTGGGTCTCAGCCCCTCCTGCACGGTCCAGCTGGGCTGCAGTTACCTTTGAGCCTAAATAAAACGAGTTAAAGGATGGTGTCCCCCTTCTCTCCCCTTCGCTGGGGTGGGTGGTGGGTGCGACTGGTGGTGCACAGGGACCCCCTGCCAGGCCCTCGGTAGGGTTCAGAGAGCTGCTGGCCCTTTCCTGCTCACTGCTG
>NW_010428183.1:0-330 GCF_000710305.1 Buceros rhinoceros silvestris | reverse complement strand
TTGTGCCTTGTGTCGTCCCTGCCAGCACTTGGGTCGGCTGCGCTGGCCATGTGAGTGCGCTAGGAAGGGAGGGTCCAGGTCTGGGAGGGTTCCAGTGCTCCCAGCTCAAGCATCTCTCTCTGGATGATCCCCGCCGCCCCAGTTGTGGGGGCAGTGGTCCCAGTCTGGGGTGCTTGGCTCTGCTGTTACGATTTGCAGTTCAGTGCAGTCCTGTGGTGGGATGGGGGGTTCCCCCAGCTCTCGAGTGGTCCCAGTGCTTCCAGTTGGATGGTACCTGGGAACACTGGACACTGTGGGCCCAGCAAGGTGCATCCTGGCTGCGGCCCTGCT
>NW_010428182.1:476-852 GCF_000710305.1 Buceros rhinoceros silvestris | reverse complement strand
TCACCACCTCCACCACGTCACCACCGCCATCGCGTCACCACCGTCACCGCGTCACCACTGTCACCGCGTCACTGTCGCCGTGTCACCGCCACCACCGCGTCACCACCGTAACCACGTCACCACTGCCACTGTGTCACCACCGCCACCATGTCACCACCACCACCATGTCACCATTACCGCATCACCACCACCACTGCATCACCACCGTCGTTGTCATCACAGCCACCGTGTCACCACTGCCACTGTGTCACCACCACCACCGCGTCACCGCCACCGCATCACCACTGCCATCGTCACCACCGCCACTGTGTCACCACCGCCACTGCGTCACTACTGCCATCATGTCACCACCACCACCACCGTGTCACCATCACCA
>NW_010428182.1:0-265 GCF_000710305.1 Buceros rhinoceros silvestris | reverse complement strand
GTCACCACTGCCACCTGTCACCACCACCACCACGTCACCACCGTCACCATGTCACCACCATCGCTGTGTCACCACCGCCACCACATCACCACCACCGCATCACCACCGCCATCATGTCACCACCACTGCCACCGTGTCACCATCACCACGTCACCACCGCCACCGTGTCACCACTGTCACCGTGTCACCACTGCTACCATGTCACCACCACCACCACCTCACCACCGTCACCACGTCACCACTGCCACCTGTCACCACCACCACC
>NW_010428181.1:3553-6756 GCF_000710305.1 Buceros rhinoceros silvestris | reverse complement strand
GAATGAATGTATTTTGGTTGGAAAAATAGCATCTGCTTAAAGCTCAAACACTGACAGGTCAGGTGTGCCAAGTGATCATAGGTTTTCCAGAAGGGCCAGGAAGCAGAAGCAGAGTTAGATTAAGAGAAGCTCATTGTAATATTTGGTGTTTAAATCAAAGCTGAAAGTTGATTTTTTTGGTGTGGTTATTAATTATTTAGACTTTTTTCTAGTTCCTTATAATGTGCTAAATGAATGTTTCTCTAATAGAATTTCAAAACTTATATATAAAGCTATTAAATATTCTTTATGCCTATAAATAGCAAAACTTTTTGTAGAAAATGAGTCCGGAAAATAGGTGTGGACATTCTGGACTGCTGTGACTGTATTTTCTCTCTATGGCTTTATTTCTTACGTCTCGTTTTAGGCAGTAGTCAGAATGGAGCAACACTGCTTGCCACAGTGACTGATGAATGATTACATAGCTCTAATGGGACAAATAGAAAGAAGAAATGAAAGGGTAGAAAGACATCCCATCATGCCTAGTTAGAACAGTACCCTGTACACTAATGTTATATTTTATGGTTATTTATCCCCTGGCACTATTTAACATCACCAATTTTGAAGATAAATGCAGTAAAAGCATTTTTATCCTGCTGCTATGAAAATGTGCTTTTAATAGATTTAGGTTTTCTTGGGTCATAAGAAAGAAATAGAAAGATTTTGTAGCTTTCTAAAGGACTGCATTACATACCGAGTTTAAAATGTCATAAAGCAGCTTGAAACACTATAGGGAGTCTGTGCAGTAATTGGAAAAATGTTTCATACCAATGTTTGGATTGCATTAGTGTGAGCCGTTGGCATACATTTCGTGACAATAAACATATCTTTGCTTAATTGTAATTAGAGCTTACAAAAATGCTTAAAGAAAGGAAGTGAGAAAGGTACTTTGGTGAGTATGGATAATGACGTTTTAATGCACTTACAGCACAAGACAGCACTCCTAAAGACCAGCTCCAGCTTGCATCACTGTTGATAGAGAAGCTTCATATTTTCATTTAATAATATTTATCAAGGTTGGGGAGTTTGTTAGGATTCCTCTGTTCCACCCTCTCTGCTTGCAGATTAACTGGCATCATTGCCAGCCTGTGTCTCTTCCTCCGATTAAATTCCTGTTAACAATACATGAGCAGATTCTAATCATTATTCAGTACTGAGCTGTACCAGATGTCTGCATGCCAGCCCTTCTAAAGCAGGTTTTAGTCAGCATAGCAAAAGATAAAATAACCAGAAACACCCACCTTTGAAATCTCATTTGAAAAAAAAAAAAACAACCAAGTTTAGAAATTGTACAGCATTTTATACTTCCATGGAAGCTCATTGTGAATGCAAAGCTGGGGTTTTGTGTGCAGATTTGGATGCTGAGCATTGAGTTCATGTGGTAAGGTTGGGGGGGGGCAGGGCGGCTAGAGAATTGGCTTTTGTGCGAAGCTGCTAGAAGATTTCTCCATGTCCAAGAGAAGCAATGCCAGCCAGCTGCAAGACAGACTTGCTGCTGGCCAAGGTTGAGCCTATTAGCAACAGCAGTAGCACCTCTGTCATAATGTATTTAAGAAGGGGGGAAAGTTGCTGCACAACAGCAACAGCAGCCAGAGGGAGGAGTGAGAATATGTAACAGAAACATCTCCACAGATACCAAGGTCAGTGAAGAGGAAGGGCGGAAGAGTTCTCCAGGTGACAGAGCAGAGATTCCCTTGCAGTCCCTGGTGAAAACCATGGTGCGGCAGTTTGTCCTCCTTTAGCCCATGGAGGTTAATGGTGGAGCAGATATACACCTGCAGCCTGTGGAGGACCCAATGTGGGAGCAGGTGGATGCCCAAAGGAGGCTGTGACCCCGTGCTGGCCTGGGCTCCTGGCAGGATCTCTGGACCCATGGAGAGAGGAGCCCATGCTGGAGCAGGTTTCCTGGCAGGTCTTGTGACCCCATGGGGGAGAGGTGGATGCCTGAAGGAGACTGTGACCCTGTGGAAAGCCTACACTGGAGCAGGCTCCTGGCACGACCTGTGGACCCATGGAGAGAGGGGATCCCACACTGGGAGGACTTATGACCCCTTGGGGACCCATGCTGGAACAGTCTGTTCCTGAAGGACTGCACCCCATGGAAGGGACCCAAACTGCAGCAGTTCATGGAGGATTCTCTCCCATGGGAGAGGCCTGACACAAGCAGGGGAAGGAGTGGGAGGAGTCCTCCCCATGAGGAGGGAGAAGCAGAAGAAACAAAGTGTTGTGAACTGACCACAACCACCATTCCTTGTCACTCTGTGCTGCTTGTGGGGAGAAGGTAGAGAAAATTGGGAGTAATGTTGAGCTCAGGAAAAAGGCAGGGATGGGGGGAAGTTGTTTCTAAGGTTTGGTTTTATTTCTCATGATTCTACTCCGACTTGACTAGCAATAAAGTAAACCAATTTTTGCCAAGTTGAGTCTGTTTTGCCCATGATAGTAATTGGTGAATGATCTCTCCTGTCCTTATCTCAACCCATGAATCTTTTGTAATATCTTCCTTGTTCGGCTGAGCAGGGGAGTGATAGAGTGGCTTTGATGGGCATCTGGTGTCCAGCCAGGGTCAACCTACCACACCTCAACATCTTTATATGTTCAGAGTTTCAGTTTCAGGCAACTTTAGATCCAGTGAAATAATTAAGCTTAAATTCTGAATTGTAAGCAATTGGGAAATCTAAAATTTTAGGTGTTTATATTCTTGTTGTCACTTGCTTTATGAATTATTTAAACATAAATTTAAACTGTCGTTGTTTCTTACTTGAATCAGAATAGCTTGTAGCTGATTATTATGCAATCAAATGCGTATATAATTTATTTTTTCCTCAGACTTAAACCCCTTCAGGAATTTTAGAAGTTCTTTAATTAATGGGTTTAATTAGGGTTATGACAAAATACCTGACTGCCTTCAAGTCCTGCTGGCGTAGTTTTGAGATGATTTTAAGCTGATTCCTTAGAATCCTGAGTGTACTTCTGTGCTGCTTTCAGTGCTACTGAATTCAAGCCTCACTCTGAAGTTCTTAGGATATTTTTCTGCATTAATCTTTTCCAGGAATAAAACTAAAATAAAAAGTCAGCATCAATATTTAAAACATCACAATAACAATAATGAGGCATGTCACCCTAAAATTGATTTTGGTGGGAGGGAATTGCTCTTTAAATAAATA
>NW_010428181.1:648-3468 GCF_000710305.1 Buceros rhinoceros silvestris | reverse complement strand
TAAATAAATAAATAAATAAATAACTAAATAAATGATAAACCCCACCTTTTTTTTTTTTTAACAATGCCTAATAGTACTTCATAAAATAATTTGAAAATCCTAATTTTAAATGAGAGAGAATTTCCATCTACTCATGGTTTGTGTCTATGTCTTAACAGCAAGGTAGGGCTTCATAACTCATACAGATTATACAAAGAGAGAAGCACCAAAAGTTTCAGTTCTAAACAAGAGGAAAAGTTTTATATGTAATAGGAGGACTTCAAGCAGCATACTTTTTTGTTTGATTTGTCTTCTTGTCTGTGCTAGGTACCAGCTTCCACAGATAACACAGATCACAGAGCAATGTGGTTAACTGGGATTCAACATGAGTTACCTACCCAGAGTCCTCATTAGTTTATACGTGGTCTCTAGTGTGCATTACAGCTCACACCTTCATATGGACACTTCTGGTTTTAGCACTGTGAGCTAGATCAAGCCGGATGGACAAGATAGCACATGCAGTACCCTATCTTCTAATTGCTGGATAGTTGTATTTTAAATTTTGTGCTGGGCTTACATTACCCCATCCTACTCCTACTTTTTCCCTTCACTGTTATGGATAAGATGATACGCAAATACTGCGTTCAAAGCTCCTGCACAAAGAGCAGTCTGGCATGGTCTCTGATGACACTTTCCTGTAGTGGAACCTACTGTATAGGAAAAGTTATCAATGTGGAATCATTAGGAAATTAAAAATATTATTTTCACCCTTTTTTCTACATAGTTGTATGTATACAGTTTTTATATCTATTGCTGATATATCTGTATGTAGTAACAAGACCTCATCCCTATCAGCCTTCAGTAATTTTAATCATAATTAATATTCTTGATAATAGAATAAAATAGAATAAAATAGGTAAAATTTTAGAAATGAGGAAATACATTTTTTTTCTGTGTTATACCATGAATGCCATAGCGCAAATAGTGGAAAGTGCTTTAGTGGCCAACATTAAATGATTACTAAATAGGATGATATTATAAAATGCAATATCAGTATAACAGGTATCTCAGTCAAGCACAGAGCGCAGGCAGATTTGTTCATCACAAATATGATATGAAGGTATATATCTCTATGTGAAATATGGTGCGGAGTTTTACAGATCAGCTGAACTAACTCTGTCAAGCAGCTTTAGAAGAGTGGATTTTTTCTGAAGCATTAAAATTGTTAGAGTAAGTCATGAAATTCTAGTGAAGACTTTTTGCACTGTTTTCCCTTGAGCAATACTGAGAAAATTGTTTTCATAAATTATTTCTTTTCCAAAGCTACAACTATAACTGTAGGTAATTAACAAAGCATAGGCTGTGACCGGTGAGAAAGTTGACCAAGCTCCACTAGGTGTAAAACTAAAAGCTTCTGCATTCCTGGTAATGATTTATGGCAATAATGTTACACTCTTTAAAATGCTCTGGGTTTAATTCCTCTTTTATGTGCATATAGTTTTTTTTAAAAATCTGGCTCTCAGTCTGGCTGTACACTTGTGGTTCTTTCGTTTACCTGTCCTTTCCCAGCCTCTGGAGTTGGTAATGGAGAAGCATCTGTGCCACAGACTTAAGTTATTTTCAGGGAAGAGCAGCAAAACTGGAGAAAGGAATTGTGTACCTCTCCATGAACAGTCTTCCAGCTGTTTCTACATTTTCTTTTACTATATTATGTTAAGATAATTTTTTTTTTATCTTTAAGAGTTTTCTAAAAGCGGAACATTTTCATAATGTGAAGTGCTTCTAGTTAAAGCTTTCAGTAGCATACCACCTACCATATTAAATCATATTGAGAGCTATGTTCTTCAGAAGATATCCTGGGGGTGACCAGGGAGTGGAAATGGTCAAACAGAACATGAATCCTCATCTGCATCAGGAAGAGACTTGGAGAACTGATCAATAAAAGATATGGCTTCTTATGGGAAGTATGTTTAGCAGAGGGTAGCTACGGATGCTAAGAGCCAATTCACTATGTTGAGATAGACTGGGAGACACGCAGTCTGGTAAGAAGCTGAGAAACTGTGATATAGGTCCTTCTTGTTCCACGTGCTGTACCAGGAAGATTTTTGGTGTAGCCCCATGGTGATATGGGTGTCCCTGCACTAGTGGCAATCTCTTATTCTCCTTGCAACAGCTCTTCAACACTGTTCTGTCTGACCCCATCTGAAAGATCCTGGACTAAGAGATGAGGGGCTGTGCCCTTGGCTTTGGTAACTAAATTTACAGTGACTAAATTTACAGCGTTCAAGACAATAGGAAATAAAGTTAAGAGTGAATACAGTTAAGTAGTGTGCTGTAAAACACATAATGAACAATTATACTGTGTCTTGTACTACACTACTGTGTGTATTTTATGCCTATATCTTGAAGCAGATTTTGACCAATGTCAGAGACTAGATCTAACTTCAGAATAAGAATAATGGATTAAATATCCATCTACATCGACTTTTACTTCATAGAAGGTGTCACCTTTGAATTTCCAATGCCACCTTCAGAGCTCTTGTGCAAAATGGTTGAAGGGAATCATTTACTACCCAGTTAATCTTTTTTGCTTTTTGAACATGTTAGTACTGCTCATCTTGAGTATGGTTTTTGTACACTTTTTGTGTCTCTAATATTTTTATAGGTTATATTAGTGGATAGAGACTGAAGTTTCCGGTAATGAATTAGGTAATTACACTTCTTCCTCCAACTTCTTTCGTGAACCTGTTGTCAGAAGCTTAGAAGAAAAGCTGAACTGCATGTATTTATCCTCTGTAGACCAAAGTATGTGGGCTCTACAGCAGGTAATCACCATCCTGC
>NW_010428181.1:0-561 GCF_000710305.1 Buceros rhinoceros silvestris | reverse complement strand
CTACAGCAGGTAATCACCAGCGTGTTGAATGTATTGAGCCTCCATATCAATTCATGCTATAAAATACGCTTTTCAGGTACTGCAAAGTCTTTTTAAGGCATCAGAGGCCTAAGTATGGATGTACTAACACCAGTACTTGAGATAAACCATTAAGAGATCATCTTCCTGACATGAGAATACATGATATTCCTCTTGATATATTCCATATAAAAGCCTCTCAAAATATTGGTGAGTTCCCAAAAGGGAGGAGAGAATCAAGAAGATCCTACAGAGAAATCTAAAAAATACTGCCCCACCCCGCAAATCCTTTTCAACGGTCACGTTTATTCGGAAATTAATCACTTACATTTACCAACATAATAAGCCACAATAAACCAAACTCCCATATTTAAAGGGAAAATTTTATGTCTTACATCTGCACTTTAGTTACTTTTAGGAAGTGTCTAGAAAACATTGCCTTGCTAAATTAATCACCTGCAGGAGTCATAGCTTGAATAGTTTTGCTAATGTTTATTAGAATCAGACATCTTTGGCTTGGACGGGTGTGCGCTTCGCTGGATC
>NW_010428180.1:495-729 GCF_000710305.1 Buceros rhinoceros silvestris | reverse complement strand
GGGATGGTGGGTGGGATGGTGGGATGGGTGCTGCCGGAGCCGAGGGAGGTTGTGGGGATGAGGCTCTGCGTGGTGGTGTCACCCTCCAAGCTGGGATGGGGTGAGTGTCCCTGTGTCCCTTCCCCGGGGTGGCACCAGGTGTCAGCGGTCTAACATGTGGCCTCGCTGGTCCCTTGTGGATGTGGCACTGTGGGGACCTCCGTGTCTTCTGGGGGTATGCAGTGCCACTGCTCG
>NW_010428180.1:0-265 GCF_000710305.1 Buceros rhinoceros silvestris | reverse complement strand
GCCCTAGGAGAGGGGACACCGTGGTGGGGATGAAGGGCCTCCATGTCTCCTGGATATCACAGCAGGCCCCCGAGGGTAGATGTGGCACTAGACGGACAGGGGACGTCAGGGTGCTGAGGGGACACCAAGGCGACCTGCACATCCCCTGGGTGCTGCAGGCCTGGGGTGAACATGGCACTGCTGAGACAGGGGACATCCAGGGTGGGGGACATCCCAGCAGCGTGCCAGCCCTCTGTGACGCCCCGCATGCTGTGTCCTGCAGCCA
>NW_010428179.1:1390-4630 GCF_000710305.1 Buceros rhinoceros silvestris | reverse complement strand
ACTGATGCTGCAGGACAGACACTGGGGAAAGCCCAGGCTGGGCTCGGCAGCAGATGGGAATTAGATAGAGGAGCTGGATTTCGGAACTGGATTCAGGAATGTAAAGATCAAGATTGAAGACATAACAGACAGAGTCCTTCTCGGACATCAGCCATTGAAGAAGACAGAGAGAGGGAGCAAGACCCTCAGCTTTATACCACATATCACGTATATGGGATGGAATACCTTCTTGGTCAGTTTAGGGTCATCTGTCCTGTCTACTCCACCCCTCAGATGGTGCCTCTCACTTACTGCACCTCCACTGTGGTACACAGGATTTAGCAGTGACCTTGGTCTTCTCAGCAGAAAGTGTAAGCAAACATCTTTCTGCACACCAGTCCCTGGAAGTAACTGAAAAAATATGCTGTTAACTTCAGAAAGTGCAGTTACTTAGACTTAGACTCTTAGAAGAGTCTGAGCTGAAAAGTAAAATCACAGAGCAGAATGAGTTCTGTTCTAAGTCAAAGCAGGACATAGGAACATCATGAAGTTCAACAAGGAGAACTGCAATGTTCTGCACAACCTCATGAACCATACAGGCTGGGGGCCACCCAGGTAGAAAGTAGTATTCCAGAAAAACACTTGGGGAGTCCTGGTGGTCACCACCTTGAACAGGAGCCATCAAAGAAAGTTAACGGTGTCCTGGGCTGCATTAGGAATGTTGCCAGTTGTAAACGGACGTGCTTCTACTCCTCTGCTCAGCACTGGTGAGACCATACCTGCAGTACTGGGTCCAGGTCTAGGATCCCCATCACAAGAGAGGCATGAATATAGTGGAGAGAGTGCAGTGAAGAGCATCTAAGGTGCTGAAGGAACTGTAGCACCTCTCCTATGAGAAAAGGCTGAGAGAGCTGGCACTGTTTAGGCTGGAGAAGAGAAGATTCAGGGGATCTCGTCAGTGTATATTAATACCTGAAGGAAGCATGCAAACAGGAAGAGCCAGGCTCTTTTCACTGGTGCCCACTGACAGGACCAGAGGCAAGGAGCACCAGCTGAAACACAAGGGGTTCTCTCTGAACATCAGGAAACACTTTTTCACTGTGAAGGTGACTGAGCAGTGGTACAGGTTGCCCATCCTTGAAGATACTCAAAAGATGACTGGTGTGGTCCTGGGCAACCAGCACAATAATGTAATACATTGATAAGAACGAGCTGTAAAAGTAATTAAGATTTGGTTATAGATCAGAATAATGAAAGTAACCAACCATATGAGCACAGAGGGGAAAGTTTTATGAGAAAAAAACATTTTTCCAATCCAGCTATGAATTTAGTTATAAACAACAATGGATTGAATAATCTGCCCATTCATATGTAATGTGTGCATAATGAAAACATTGACAAGGGCTCTGGACACATGTATGAACATGTAGAAGACGATGATTGTGAGGCAGATATATACACCTAGAGTGCATATGCCACCGATACACTGTAAAGAGACATGGCCTCTTGGGGCACGTTCAGGATCTTTTTCTGACTTGGTGTCTTTGCTCATGAATGTAGGTCTGCTCTGCTGAACATCAAGTTCCAGGTGAAATATATTTCTGTGTCCCTGCTGTGCTGTGTTGGCTTTTGACTGAGACCAGCTACAGAATGATTGTAGAGATGGTTCTGTACGATGTGGTCTTTTTGCTTGAAGTGGGTTGGGTGGCTTGTGCAGATGTGCAGCATTTAATCCGAAAAAGAAATTCAGACAAAATATAGGATAGAAGCCAGATCTGGAAGATTGCTCAGATATTTCCCTTTTCTTTCATTCTAAAACCCACATATTTAAACTCACAAAATCATGTCAGATTATTTCCCTTCTTGAGACCATCATACAATGATCAAATAATAATAAAAAAGAATAGCAGTTCAGATTTTTTTATGTTGATACAGAATTTCATTTAGACCATCTTAAACTAATGTTTACCCTAGGGTTTTTTGGTTTTGTTTATTTGTGTTTTTCTTCAGATAAAACAAGACTTTCACAATGATGTATACATATGTGGGTGTGTGTTCATATTTCCCTCATGTTCTTCCTAGCAGCTTTTGAATCCCATTCTGATATTAGCCAGATAGTGCTCTCAGAGCTTATGAGGATAGGTTGCCGAAGGAAACATGAACATGAGAAAGCTATGCTATATACTCAAGTGGGGAACTCCTAAGTTGAAAGAACTTCTGGGTGCTCCAAGATGATATGGTGCTTCAGTCCACACTCACATTTTTGACATTGAAAGTTATTCATACATAACATCCAAATTCAAAGAAAATGAGTTTGTTAAGAAAAAGATATCAGCCCTTTAAAAAATTAAAAAAAAAATGCAAAAAGCAGCTACAAGATTAGGGGCAGGCCCATTTGGTGTAGAAGCAATTGCTCGATATAGTCACGCTGGACACCTAAAGATGGCCTAGAAGAATTGAGCCCTGAGAGGCTAAGTTGAAGGGTAGCAGCTACAGGATAAATTTCTAGTGGTGTTTGAGAGGCTGAAAGGGAAGATGAAAAGGAGCTACAAGATTCGGGGCTGTCCCCTTTGGTGCGGGAGCAATTGCTGGACATCATAGTCTCTTTGGAGACCCCAGAAGGCCGAAGAGAAAGGCACCCTCCAAAAAGGCTAAAATGGAGGTTAGTGGATACAGGAAAAGTGTTAGCCCCTAATTTCTAGTGGTTTATGAGAGTCTGCAAAGGGAAGACGAAAAGCAGCTACAAGACTGGGGCAGGCCCCTTTGGTGTGGAAAAAATTGCTGGACATGGTCACTTGGGAGATCAAAATTCAATCACGGTGAATTGATCCTCCTAGACAAGATACGTTGAAGACTAGAAATTTCGGGCTAACACTTCTCCTGTAGTCACTAACCTCAGATATAACCTCTCTGGGAGGCGCATTTCAGAAAGACTGAATTCAGGACTCCAAAGTTAATATGTCCAGCAATTGCCCAGACACCAATAGGGAAAGCCCCGAATCTTGTCGTTGCTATTCATCTTTTCTCTGCAGTCTCTCAAAATCACCTAGAACCTTGGGGCTCAATTCACTCTTGCTGTAGCTGCTAACCTCCAACATAACCTCTCTGAAGGGTGCCATTCAATCACTTTCGTCGAAATGGGAACTCCAAAGTGACTACGTCCAGCGATTGCTCCCACACCAAAGGGGCCAGCCCTGGACCTTGTGCCTGCTTTTCATCTTCCCTTTGCAGCCTCTCAAACACACCCAGAAACTTGGGGCT
>NW_010428179.1:388-861 GCF_000710305.1 Buceros rhinoceros silvestris | reverse complement strand
CGCTAAGGTTGAATTCAGGACTCCAAAGTGACTCTATGTCCAGCGATTGCTCCCACCCCAAAGGGGCCAGCCCCGAATCTTGGCGCTGCTTTTCGTCTTCCCTTTGCAGCCTCTCAAACACACCCAGAAACGTGGGGCTGACGCTTTTGCTCTAGCTTGTAAGCTGCAACACGTTCTTTCTAGGGGGCGCTATTCCCTAAGGTTGAATTCAGGACTCACAGGTGACTATATGTCCAGCGATTGCTCCCACACCAAAGAGGCCAGCCCCGAATCTTGGTGCTGCTTTTCATCTTCCCTTTGCAGCCTCTTAAACACACACAGAAACTTGGGGCTGACATTTACGCTCTAGCAACTGGCCTCCAACATGTTCTTTGAAGGGGCACTATTCGCTAAGGTTGAATTCAGGACTACATCCAAAGTGACTATGTCCAGCGATTGCTCCCACCCCAAAGGGGCCAGCCCCGAATCTTGGT
>NW_010428179.1:0-252 GCF_000710305.1 Buceros rhinoceros silvestris | reverse complement strand
GCACCAGCCCCTATCCTTGGTGCTGCTTTTCACCTCCCCTTGCCAGCCTCTCAAACACACCCAGAAACGTGGGGCTGACACTTTTGCTCTAGCTGTTAAGCTGCAACATGTTCTTGATTTGTATGGGGCACTATTTGCTAAGGTTGAATTCAGGACTCCAAAGTGACTATATTGTCGCAACTTGTTGTGACACAGGGCACTCGACCTCTTCTGTCGAGGGTCATTTATACCCTTTCTCTAACGTAGAGGATG
>NW_010428178.1:0-1217 GCF_000710305.1 Buceros rhinoceros silvestris | reverse complement strand
CCTGCCTGCAGACCCTGGTGCTCAGTGCCACCTCCTCCCACCCAGAGTTCCTGGATGAGGTGAAGGTGGGAGCCTGCAGACACTTCAGAGGGCTGGAGCTGCTGGCAGCGGCCACTCTCCTCCTGGAGCTCCAGAGCTCCCAGCACAGCCTGGCCCAGCAGCGGCGGCAAACAGGGATGGATGATGCCAGCATAGGAACAGAGCGACCAGGGCTGAGGACACAGTGCCTGGGGCTGGGGGACATGGCAGGCACCTAGGGGTGAGGGATGGGTGCTCAGGGAGAGGGAAAAGGAGGATCAGAGGGGTCCTGGGAGGAAGAGCAGGAGGGTCACCAGGGTGAGGGATGGGTCCCAGAGCTGGGGACCAGGGGACCAGGGTGACTTCAAGGCAAGGGATGGGTGCCCGTGGACAGGGGAACTAGGGGTGTGCTGGTATGAGGGAGGGGTGCTCAGGGCCCTTTACTGGGGGACCTCAGGCCATAGCTGGGGACTGGAGGACTACGGGTCCAGGGGTCTTGGGGATGTGCGTCCAGGACCAGGGGGAGCAGGGATGGGTGCCCAGGGTGGGCACTGGGGAACCACGGGTGGGTCACCAGGGTGAGGGATGGATGAGTGGGCTGGGGGTCTGCTGGGGGATGCAGGGCAAGAGACAGGTGCCCAGGGAGAGGGGGCACCCCTGGGTGATGGACAGGTGCCCAGGGACAAGGGACGGGGAGACCAGGGGTGTGCGATGGGTGTCCAGGATGGAGACTGGGGGTCCCGGGGCAAGGGCTGGGTGCCTGGGGGTGTCTGCGGGTCCTGTCCCGGCCCCGTCCCAGGGCTCCTGCCCCGTCACCAGATGAAATCGTGCAGCTGAACGGCGGCTCAGGCCTGGCCTGGGCAGAGGATTTGGAGGAGCGGGAGCGGCTCTGGGCCATGCGCCATAGTGCCTGGTACGCCGCCCTGGCCCTGCGGCCCGGCTGCCAGGTGAGGGACAGGCACAAGGACAATGGTGGCAGCACCCCATGGAGCTGCAGGTGCCACAGCTGTGCCCTGCCCGGCTCAGGGCTACTCCACGGACGTCTGCGTGCCCATCTCCCGCCTGCCTGACGTGGTGGTGGAGACCAAGCGGGACCTGCAGGACTCCTGCCTCACCGGTCAGCGGGACCACGGCCACCACGGGGCAGGGGGTCAGCTGGGAGGCCACCGTCACCTCCATCAGACCCAGCCTGACCCGTG
>NW_010428177.1:2273-6199 GCF_000710305.1 Buceros rhinoceros silvestris | reverse complement strand
ATCCCTGCACGGACAGCTGAAGCACTGCTGAGCCACCCTGGGTATGAGAGTGAGGAGGTCGCAGTGCTGGAGAGGGACCACCAACAAGGTCCAGCCACTGAAGGACTACAAGCAAGGTCCTGCAACTCCTCTCCTTGCCTCAGGCCCCCTCAGCTGCATCCCTGGGGTGAGATGGAACAGGGTTTTGATTCCAACTGACATGTTTATTTCCCCTTTATGCACTACAGAAAATGACACTAAGACCATGAGACTGCTGTTTGGTTTTACAAACAGAAGCTGCCCACACAGCCAAGGCAGTATTTTGGCACCTCAGACCACTCGGGCAGCCGTGCTCAGCCAAAGCCTGAGCTTTAACCTTTGTACCTGCAGTAAGCCCCAGGTTGCTCCAGGACAGGCGAGGATGCAGGACAGGAGGGGCAAAGGAGACCCACGGGGCAAGGGGAGACTCAGGAGGTGCAAGATGAAGAGAAGATAGCCACAGCAGGGGATGCCCTAAAAGCTGCTGGAAAGCTCCGCTGGTCACACAGCTGGTGTACTGGCCACTGGGGAAATCCTCGGTACAGAGGCATTGACTGCGCCAAAACATCTCGGTCTCAAGGGCTCAGGCAACATGGGGCATCTCACTTTGTCCTGAGTGCGCACAAGGGACCAGATGGGTAGGAGCAGGTAAGAGCAACCTACATCCCAGAAGGCGAGAGCTGGTTGCTACTACAACCCCACCAGCTATAAAACATCGTAAAACATCAGGGCCTGAAGTGACAAGGGAGAGAGACAATACACGGAGGGAATCCCATGGAAAAGGGAACATAAACTTCTCTGCAGTTCCCGCAGCAGCAAAGTTAGCAGAGTTGCTCCTATGAAACCTGTTGATTCCCATGGCTCATATCCCACCCAGCTGCTGTTTACAGAAAATCAGCCCTAGGCTCTGGCAGGAGGGAAAAGACAAGCACGAGAGGGTCTACAGCTCAGCAGCCTCAGCAGTGAGCTCTAGCCTGGATTTCGGCAGGTAGAGGAGGAGGAAGGGGAGGATGGTGCCTGATCTGCAGCTGCAGCACCCAGAGAAATGGTGACAGCCAGTCCCTGCAGGAGGGAGCTGCGGATCCCAAGTGACTGCTGCTTCTCACTCCCTTTCCCATGCCTGGCTGCTCTGTGGGGCTTCAGAGCTGCTCAGCCGAGTGGCCAGAGCAGGGCTGGCAGTGCTAGGAGCAGGGACGTGGGGTTTGTGGTGACACAGAGGAGAGGCAAGCCTTGGGGGGAGAGCAGCTGCTAGCTTTGCTGCTGAAGGCTTAACGCCCTAAGAGCCCAGCTGACTGCTGCTCAGAAGCAAAGGGAAACGCAGGCACTCTGGACGGCAGGGCATCCGACCATGCTGTGTTTCACCAAACCATGACAGGACGAAGGTTTGGGAGATGCATCGCCCTTTGCCTGCTGCCCTGGAGCTGCCTGAGCTTTGCCTGGAGTGATGCTGCTGAGCCCGGGACTGCCTCACCCGGGGCAGGACACGTCAGAAAGGGACTGCCCAGAGACCTTGCCAACGGGACCTACATGCACAGCAACATCTCAGGTACTCGAGTGAGCGATCTCCCACCTCTCCATCTGCAGGCACACAGGGTGAAGGGCACAGGGACAAGTTGATGATGGCGTGATGGTGCTTCTCCTGGTGGGTGTGGAGGCACGCACGGGGCATGCATAGGGGCTGCAGGACTTTGTGTGGTCCTCATTGCCACAGCAGCTTCTGTGACCTGGGAGAGATGTGTCGCATCAGAGGCAAAGTCACTAGGCACGGAGAGGAAATATAATGCTTGACTGTCTGTCTTTGAGAGTAAAGCCCTCCCCAGTTAACCTATATGCATATCACAATGGACCAGCCCCCTGCCAAGGGTATGGGTGCACTGAACACGTCCCTGTCACCAAGGGTTGAGCTGGGACCCTTGGAAAGAAAAGAGGACAGAGATTTTTTGAAAAGCACAAATAATCTCCAAATGCTGAGGGTGATTAATTTTTTTAATCCACTTCTAGAGCAGAGCGTGCACTGTTCCCCAACAAGTAGGACGTGGTATTGGGGCTACCATGGGGTGACTGTCTGCCCAGTGCAGGCAGCCTGCCCACCCCCGTGTTCCCTTCGTGAAACCCCATCACCTTCCCAAATCTTTTTGAACCCTATGTTGTTTCCAAAATACCTGTGGGGAACAGTCCCTGGACCATCTTATCTCCAAATCACAGCAAGGAATTGTTGGGGAAGGTGCTAGCCAGTGCCAGACAATTAAACCATGTGACAGATCCAGTCCAGGCACCCGGACAGCCTCCCCGGCACCACTGAATTTACTCACATAGACACCTCCACTACCTCTTAACTGTATTGCTAGACCTGGAAACAATTTGATCTTATTCAGCCTGATCTGTTTCTTGTCAGCCTCTCTGCAGGAGAAGCCTACACCATGTCAGCAAAAGCAGAGTCAAACCAAACCTCCTTCTCTCTTTCGTTTTACTGATGCACTCAGAAATACCTTCAAAAGTTGCTCCTAAGCTAGATAAAACCTGCAGGCAGAAATATGTTTTACGCTTGGCTTAACTAGAGTTGATCAGAGTATTTTCCTTTAATTCAGGATATCAGTACCTGTGATACCTGTTGACAAGACTCTATTCACCCACATTTTCTTGACCTTGTGTTAGTATATCCAGGGCTTTTTTTTCAGCACACAGTCAGACTGGCATCCTTTTTGGAGACTACATCACTCTCGGCTCTCGCCAGGTACTAGCAAGCTGGAACAGGGACAGCAATAAAGATGCAAAGGGTGCAATGCAGAAAGGATAATGGAGTAGATCTGAGTAGTCGTGGGTAACAAATTAGAAAAAAAATAAAGACTGGGATGAAAGAAGTATCTCTCTATAGCATAGAGTAGTATTTTATTACTTTGAGTTCCAGCCAACGACATTCTCCCAGAATACTGGGGTATTAAAAAAAAAATTGTCCGTCCCCTTTCTTTCCCTCCTAAGGGTTGCTCTCTGCTTAGCACCATCCTGTATCCTTCCAGTCCCATTTCAGCTGTTCAGTAGCCACTCACATTGCAGAGTTTGCATCTAGAAGACTTATTCCCCAGATAAAGCCACTAGACTTTCCTACATCTCTTCTTTAGGATTATGCAAAAATAATTCCAGAGACTTGCAGGACGTGCAGGAGTGTCACAGGGACCAGGCAGCCTTTTCCGAGGCATCACCAACCCAGATTTTGTCACCACCTGCACTTAAAGTCTCCCCTTCTCTCCCAGCACCCCACACAGCTCTGCTCCCACCTCACTATGGACACTACTATGTGGACAGAGGCTCAAGTGTCTCCTGAGCCTGGTGCTCACATGCTGGTGCCAGGAGGAGCACCAGCTGGTGGGCAGCAAGAGGTCTTCCTGTCTCCACTGGGAGAGCGCTTTGTCCCAGAGCCATCCCCTGACCCACTGCCAGGGTACAGAGCCCACTGGCATGTCTTGGCCCCTGTACTCACTTACAGGGTCTCAGCCATTTACAGAGTACAGGTGATCACCACCCGATCGCTACCTTGGGAGGGGAGGAACAGCCACCCATGCACAGGGATTTCCTCACTCTGGCCAAGCCAGAGGAGGTGGGAGGAGGAGGTGAGGTGCCCCAGCCACCCCAAAAGGGGACAACAGAGGTCCAGCTTGACCTGGTTGGTGTCATCAGCATACGTGAAATGCCATGCTGCAGCAGGATCCCTGCAGAAGCATTTCATGAGCTGCATAGGGCAGGGGGTTGCCAAAGGGTGAATTCACGTGGCATTGGCTCAGCAGATAACCAAGCCTTCTCTCACTCACAGAAATTGGTATAGAAGTCACCAGGCTGGGTCAAAACCTGGTACCAGCTGATGGTTGACTCCAGGTGCCAGGCACAGGGACTCCAGGGCACAGTAAAGCTTT
>NW_010428177.1:0-2143 GCF_000710305.1 Buceros rhinoceros silvestris | reverse complement strand
GGAAGAAAGGTGAACTTTGTGAAGCTCATGCAGAGTATGTGCCAGTTGCAAATGGCCCTCGCATTTTTCTGGTACAAATTCATCGAGAATGAATGGCTTATAGTTAAAGGAACAAAGTTTATTGCTCCAAGAGCTTTCTCTCATGCGCTGTGTATTGTGTGCATACATAAAATAACGTCAAGAGAATTGCCTCTAGCAAGTTATATATTTTTGCAGTGGCAAGCAAAACCACAAAAGTTGAGAATGTGATATTGCTTACACATGAATTATATTGCCCATGATGGACACTGAGAATCAAAGACCTTTCAGAAAAAGTTTACAGGCAAACCTGCCTGTC
Organism: Buceros rhinoceros silvestris; assembly: GCF_000710305.1. Lineage (NCBI taxonomy): Eukaryota > Metazoa > Chordata > Aves > Bucerotiformes > Bucerotidae > Buceros > Buceros rhinoceros. The sequence continues at coordinate 1,806 of NW_010428177.1, read as the reverse complement.
GTGGAAAAGCCGGCTAAAAAAAGAGTTTGGAATGGAAAAGTCTGTCAGATTCACTTTTCCTGCTTCTCTTTCACTTGCTCAGGATAAGCAAATCCATATTTAAAAGGCAGCATCTCACAAAGGCCAAAATTAGAAACCAAGGGGCTTCAACCATAGGACATCCCTGCAGGTGCTTCAGCTCAGAAGCACCCTAAGGCAGCTCGCCCTTTACAAATTAAAATAGAAATAAACCCATTCACCTCAATTCAGAGCTGTAAAACCAGGGAATACACAGTCAATGTGTGTCCTTTGTTCATAAACATAAACTCATCATAATAAAGGCAATGAACTTTGTGACAATAAATGCTCCCATAGTTAAAGATTCATGAAGCTCATTAGCAAACCTTGTCTTCTCAGCCCTAAACAGAGGCTGCAGTTTGTGCACTGCTTAAACCAGAAACAACTTGGGTGAACCAAAAAAACCCCAGCTTCCAAAATTTTAAATCACACCATGAGTTCCCCAAAATAAAGAGGTTTTAAGACAGTTTTAATGAAAAAAAATCCCCCTGCCCTTGTTCTCTTTGAAACAAAAAGCAAATGTCTGTACTTTCAGAAGTCTTAGTTCACTTATTTTGCAAGCGTCACATGGTTGGGTTTTTTTGAATCTGTGTGTTTGATTACTTTGAAAACATAAACATATAAGTTTTGCAGACATCAGCAAATTCTTTCATATTATTTTGTCCTTGGGATGCAAGCCACTTCCCTGACTTCAGACATTTACAATGCAAACATCATTTAGGTTCCCTTTATGGTCTGATCAAGATGTAATTTATCTGCTCTTTCTGGACATCAGTCTTATGACAGGTAGGGATCACACACTCAGATGGACCGTACACCCATGCAAGAAATTTCTGAAGGAAGTGGCTTTTATTTTATGATGAGTGGTGAAACACTGGCACAGGTTGCCCAGAGAGGTGCTAGATGCCCCATCCCTGGAAACATTCAAGGTCAGGTGGGACAGGGCTCTGAGCAACCTGATGTAGATGAAGATGTCCCTGCTCACTGCAGGGGCATTGTACTAGACGACCTGTGAAGAATGATGAGTGGTGAAACACTGGCACAGGTTGCCCAGAGAGGTGCTAGATGCCCCATCCCTGGAAACATTCAAGGTCAGGTGGGACAGGGCTCTGAGCAACCTGATGTAGATGAAGATGTCCCTGCTCACTGCAGGGGCATTGGACTAGACGACCTGTGAAGATCCCTTCCAACCCAAAGCATTCTATCATTCTATGACTACATCCATCAGTTTCCAACTTTATTTTTAATTTCACGAGCCAATTTTTCTTGCATTTATTCATGCTTCCTTAATTCCCTTCAACTTGCTTGCCTTTTTCACTATTTTAAATTTTGTTTGTTTGTTTTCCTAAGGAACAGTTAAACAAAAATACACATTCCAGGTAAAAAAACCAAACCAAACAAAAAACTTCAAACCAAGTTACTACCTTTTTTTTTTTTATTTATTTTTATTCAGGGCTTAAATCCTGCTACCTTTATGCTTTATGCAAGACCCTTAAATGCGTTACATTTTCTGCGCCATTTGATTATTTTAATTATCTGGAAAACCAAAACCAAAACCAACTTTTCCATTAACTTCATTGAGCCAGAACGGCCTCACCCACGTTCGCAATTATTTTTTACAATGGTTGCTAATAAAAACTACACCCTGAAGCATAACTTGAGGTTGTCCACAGAGGGGAGCGGGGCCGGGGCGGGGGGTGTTGCGGCCCTGCCTCCACCCCCCCACCCCGCCTCGGGCTCTGCTCACCA
>NW_010428176.1:1005-1343 GCF_000710305.1 Buceros rhinoceros silvestris | reverse complement strand
AAGAGGCTTCGCAACCCTGGTGCCATCACCTGAGAGGCAGCATCCACCCGTGTTTCACCCCAAGAGGGTGATTATTCCTTAACTGCCAACAAAACAAACAAATAAAGCGCGGACTGGCCCTGGCTCAGCTGGAAGGAAACGGCCTCGGTGCCATTCCCAGCCCTGGGTTCCCTGCCGGCGGCCTTTTGGGGTAATCGTTTGGTGATGGATGTTAACGAGTAGCTCAGCCAGTCCGGCCGGAGCGCATCAGCTCTTTTTAATGGGCTGATGTTTTCTCCCAAGCCATCAGCTCGGCAGTGCTGGCATGGACCTCCCGGCTCGTCACCACCAGCCCCCAG
>NW_010428176.1:0-834 GCF_000710305.1 Buceros rhinoceros silvestris | reverse complement strand
CCTCATCAGCTGCATCCTGTCCCACCGCCCAGGGGATCCCCCAAACAGCCCTTCCTGTGCGGGGTGCTCAGCACCCGGCCGACCCTTCCTGCCCCCGCATTCCCTCGGGATGGTCTGGATCCCCCAGGATCCTGATCCCTGAAGATACTTGACCCCTCTCGATGTCTTGGGAAACTCTTCTTGATCTCTTTTGCTGATAGAATCGAAAGGGTTTTGCAATGGGAGGTGGAGACCTGATTTTTTTACCGAGTTCCTTGAAAAATAATTTTCTGACAGGAAAACCACTTCCCTTCTCCTGCGCCCTGATTCAGACCCTGGTGGGGAGTGACCAGGAGCAGCATTTAGTCCTGACGAAGGTGCTTGATGGACCCAGGCGGTGACACCGATGGGAGCCAGAGAGCAGAACACCACAGCAGAAGGAGCATCCCCACACGGGGACCCCAGTGGAGGGGACCCCAGCCCCCATGGGGGTGGGGAGGATTTCAGAAGGGACCCTGGCTCAGGGACCTCCTCTTCCAGCCCAGCTGCACATGCTCCTAAACACCTTGTTTCCCCACACACCCCAATCCCCCCATCACCGTGTTACTCCTTCCACAGCCAACTCCTGCTTCCAGCGGCAGGTCCCTGGGATATGGCAGGGGACAACCTGCCCCCATCAAGCCCCATCTTCAGTGTGGAAGAACTTGGCCATGGCCTCCACGAGGCGGAATGCTCAGGGCTGGGGGTCTTGGGGGTGCAATAAACCCTGACGAGGGGTTGTTATCAAAATAGCCCAGCACCGGCTCGTCTCCCAGCCGGGCTGGGGGGCTTTGGAGGATGAATCCCAGTGCCCAG
>NW_010428175.1:562-828 GCF_000710305.1 Buceros rhinoceros silvestris | reverse complement strand
AGCGGCTGCTTGGAAATTAAAAAGGGAAGAGGGAAAAAATACCCTCCGGCCACGTCAGAGACCGACAGGTCAGGAAAACAACCCAGTTATTGAGCGGGGTGAAAGGAAAAGGCTCTGGGGCTGAGCCCGGCGCAGGCAGCACGCAGGAAGCCCGGGAGGGGCCAGGACACGCTTCGTGAAGACAAAAGGCAAAACCACGCGGGGCAGGTTCAGGGGCTCTGCAAGACCCAGATTTCTCGTTAGAGAAGGGAGAGATGAGAAACACC
>NW_010428175.1:0-270 GCF_000710305.1 Buceros rhinoceros silvestris | reverse complement strand
AGCAGCAGCGAGCTCGTTAATTACAGGGTAATTGGCCTGAGTTATTAGTGGGTAACAGTGACACCCCCCAGCCCAGCCCACTGGAGGCCGTGGCACCCATCGGGAGGGAGCTCACTCCCTCTGCACCCCAGCCAGCTCCCAACCCTCCCCTATTTCCTCCAAACCACCCACTGAGATGGCAAAGCCATTTCCCAGTCAGCGCTTGGCCCACCGAGGCCGTCCCTGCTCCTGGTCCCCCACCTCCCACATCACCCCGGTGCTGTCTGCGCA
>NW_010428174.1:33337-37031 GCF_000710305.1 Buceros rhinoceros silvestris | reverse complement strand
AAAGAAAGAGAAGCAATGTACAGAGAAAGGAGCTTTTGTGATTAAAATAGAATTGCTAGCTATTGTTTGGCAGGCACAGCCTGGGAAAGATACCTACTCACTAGCATTCTATGCTGCTGTTTAGTCGTATGCCCAAGACTGCTCATTAGAATTCCCAAGCATGCATCAATTTGAAAATGTCTTTCTTTTAACTTGTCAATATGGAAGCCCCAAAGTGTCCTTTATTTGCATAATAGGTTCTTTCAAGATGTTCAAAATCAGTTGTGGCTCTTCTGGTTATATTCAAGTGGCATCCACTCAGAGGAAAAACAAAAGTTTCTTTTTGCTAAATAATGAAAGCAGAGAGTGCAAAGAAATAATGTGTTCTGGACTGATTGCTTTAAGCAGTGACAAGAAACACATGTTGTTCTCAGATGATATATAGTGCAGTATTGTCCTCTTGAGAGCACAACATCCTCATGCTTATTGAATCTGATTCCCAGATTCTCTCCAAGAGAAGCACACCTGTATATAGCAGGTTCCAAGAGTAAATCTCCTCGTGTGTGTGAGAAAAATGTTTGTGGCTGTGAAATTTAACAAAATCGTCAAGCATTGTCTAAAATAGTAAAGGTAAGGGTTCTACAGAAGGTAAACTGGAACTGTAGTCTGCATGGGCATAAGCTGTAGTTTATAAAGGACAATCACATCATATTACTGCCTAATTGCCTTCACTTAACTGGTTAAAGGCATTTTTTATGGCACAGCGGAATTCATCCCCTTCCATCCCAGGTTACTGTAAAACAGAGCAGCAATATTTATTTAACTTCCAGGGATGTGGTAAGGATTCACTAATTAGAGATTGGTTTTCAAACAGGGTTTGAAACAACTTCTGTCTCTCCACATCTGCCCTGGCAGGATTAGGACTCTGGGATCCTCCTACCTTGGATTCTCTCTTCAGGGCTTGGGTGAAATGGTGAAGTAGGACTTTCAGAGAATTTGCTTTGCTTATGCTGCAAAGTGTTTCAGCCAAATTACTAGATTATTTAGCTGTAGTATAACAATATAGAAAGCATGGAACGTGCTTAGAGCTGGCATCATATTTGTCTGTACAACACACATTTAATGAGGCCAAATACCTGAAAAGGTCTACAAATAAGAGGAGCCTCCATGCAGCTTTCTCAGTGTTTCCTTTTTGGGGAGTTCCGAATGTGCTTTTCATACAATCCTGCACTTCCATGCTGCTCTCTAGGCTCTTGCAGCATTATCTTGACTCTTTCTGATTCATATTGCAATAGCTTTTCAAGGGAACCGTGTAGCTACATAGAAGATCCACTACACTTGTAGAGTGTATGAAGAAGAAAAAAAGGCCTGTAGAACCTCCATTGCTTGAAAGAGAGCAGAGGAAATCTCAGTGAGGAAACCCTTTGTGGACAAGTTTAAAATACATGGTTTGATCCATTTCCAGCTGATGTATTCTTATATATCTCAGTTATTGATTGCAAAGTAAGTTTAATTGAATATGGGGTAATATTTTCCTATCTTACAGAGGGGGGAAAAGCCTAGTTATTTCCACACTTTACTCATATTAAAAACTATTTCTTCTCAATTGTTGACACAAGAGGAAAAAATTTCTATGGTTCCAGAATTGAACATTTGCACAGTTGTGAATCATTCCTGCCTTTAATATTTGACAGCATGTAAAGTAGATGGACTGGTTTTTGCTCATATTCACTATATGTCTGCTTCCTCCTGACAATACAATTTTGGCTTCATAATAAATCCCTGCTGCAAATCATCTTAAGAATTCTTGTCCCATAACTCACCCAAAGCTTTTTGACCTTGTTAACTGCAAGTTTTAGAGTAGGAGTTTGAAATAAATGTCAGTCAGTTTTCTCCAAACAAGATAGCTTAATATGTTTAGACCACTGGAACTGAAAATTCTTTACGAATTTCAAGAACCGTCATTAACTTATTTTAATAATGGGAAGCAAAACAAACTGTGACAACAACTTTTGCCCTGTATGTTAATGAAGCTCTAAGATCTGTAATGAAACATTGTTAAGTAAGAAAAGAGGAACCAGAAGAAATGCATGTTACTAGCAATTTGTGTCCATTAGATTGTCATTGCTGAGGCTGGTCTTAAAAAATTATGAGCTGGTAACAATGAAGGAAAGTATGGCTTTTGCTCTGTTGCTGCCAAAGTTTAAAAAATGCGGTGTGTACCTAGATGAGATGCTTCATCGAAGTTCTGCTTTTCTTCTGCTAAAGTCAGTAGGCAAATTGCTGTTATCAATGAGAGCAAGAAGGTGTTATAGGAAAGACTTTATAGCATTTGGACTTAAACAACTACAGGCAAGGGGCCAAATATGAACTGAGTCCTTTCAATTCTTTTCTTTCCTGTAGGCATTAACAGAACAAAGTATTATAAGGAGAGATATTTTTCTCATTTTTGCATCTTCTTTTCTTAAAGGAAATACAGAATGTGAGGAGAAAAGTTGGGGTCTTGGAAGGACTATAGATATGTAGTGCCCTTGGTACTGAAGTGTCCTACAAACATCATTCGCTACACAGTCCTACCCACTGTTGCAGAACAGTCACAACCAGAAATGAATGCTGAATATGATTTTGCTGATGATAAATGAGATAAAGGTGTAAGCACTAGGGACACTTGTAGAAGAATAGTGTTAAAAAAAATTTAATAAAAATCCGACTATATAATCGCAATACAAACCTGGCGACTGCATCAGAAGCCTCTACCAAAAAATCCCTTGGGCTGTGGCTGCATATTGTGGAGTATATGATTATAGTCTTCCCTTTATGCTGTATAAAAACACTCTTCGGTCTTCTCACGCTCATACCAATATCTAGACACAATGCTGAGCAGAGCATCTGAGATTTGAGTGGTACTTCTGATGGATTTAACCAATTCTAAATGAGTTAAAACCTGTCAAGGTGCCTCACTCCTTTATGGAAGTAATTTCATGTGATTCTAACCTATGTCACTTGTTAAGTGAAAGTGATTCATGATGCATTGAAAGAGAAATTTAAATGAAATTGTTTCTGAATTTAATGCTCATGACAGCAAATGACCTTAAGTGAGGCATGCTGCAAACAGGAGCAAGATTGAGCAAAATGTTCCGGTAAGTTTTGGTTATCCTCCCTCTCCTTGAAAAACAAACTTCTATACTGTTAGCCTTAGGCTTCTCTTGAACAAATTCTGACTATCCGCATTTACCCAGGCTACTGAAAAAAGGGTTATATTCAGCCTTTATTCAGTTTCTTTAATCAGCTCAAACCTGGTTTTTTTCCTGTTAGATTTGCATCAGTGAATTCAGAGGCACTGAGTTAACGGAATTGATTTTAAAACAGATTTCAATTAAACCATGTAATTTATGACTTTAGAAAAGCCCTGCATGGCTCTACACATAAAGGCAGGCACAGTAAGTGCATTGACACACAGGTTTGGGGTTTTTTTAAGACATACAACAGTCATCTTAAACATCTTACATCAAGATGTGAAAACTTGCTCTGCTTTTCTGACAGTAACTTTCCAGAGGTAGAGCCGCAGTAGTACCATTTTATCCTGTGTAATTCTTGAGTTTCACTTTACCCATCACAGTAGTTTGGGGTAGGTTTGTGGTGCTCGAATGGACTCTTTCCTCTTGCTACAGAGAGCTGTGATTCTGTATCCCAAGTCCTGTATAAGAGCAGGAAT
>NW_010428174.1:17250-33264 GCF_000710305.1 Buceros rhinoceros silvestris | reverse complement strand
CAGGAATGTTCTGTGTCTGATCTAGGCAGGATTGCTCAGATGGTCACAAGGAAATAAAAGATCATGATGGTAGTTCAACATTCCAGATTTTCACTTGAAGTTTAGAATGTAGCTTTATTTTATTTGGAATCACAGTGTTTATACGTGGCTCTTTTCTTTGAATTTGCTGCTACACTGAGCATGGAAAAACACGACTTTCCTCCTGTGTAAAATAAATGGTGACAACATGTAATTTTCTTCTTTGTGGCCCTTGCTATAATTTCCTTCCTTTCAAGCAGTAAAGCAGTCATTTTGATAAAACCTTCTCCATTAGGCTTGTCACTATCTTGTTACTTGCATGTAACTGTTGTATGACTAAACATCCTAATTGTTTGGAGAAGTACAGTTCACAGGTGTCTTGTACCTAAAGTAAATATTTCCCAAGAACATGTTATGGAAATAATTTGCTGAAGTACTTCAGTTTCAGTGATCAAAAATAATATCCCTGCTGCAAACGTACTCAGTGTTTAATTCAAACACTACTACACACTTGGATTCCTTTTGGCAAATGAAGCCTTCTTTTCTAATTAACAGTGCTAATAAGAATATATATAGTTTTGTTTCACATATTACTGTTTCTATTATACTGGTAAAATATGACCTACTTCTCAGGGATAACTGCAGTTTCAGGACAGGCTATTTCAGTTACAAAGCTGAAAGAAGTGAAGAATTAATATCTTCAGGCAGGCAGCTGCCTTAGCAGCAGCCAGCCACGGAGACAAAGAGGAACAAGACTTGGAGACGAGGATTTTAGAGAAGGTATTCTTGCAAACCATGGGGACTTCCCTTGGAGACCAAGTGATGTAAGGAAAGGATTTACAGACCTCAGCTTGGGAACTGAATGGAACCTTTGTCCTTTCTTGCTCACTTCCTGAAACCATGTTTTACTTTTAAAAATAAACCCAAACTTTCTGCTCATTTCAAGTCTCCGGATGCTTTGATTCCCTCACCACATTTGTACCCCTTCCCAAGCCTTGCTTTGGCTCTGTGCTCTCTGTGATGCTTTTGGTCAGCAAACTACAACTACTGACGGTTTTCACAAGACTCCTAATGGTATTGCTTTTGCTGGTCTAGCAGCCAAATCAGGAGACAGCACGTTAAAATTTTAGCCAGGTTCACAGAGGAGAACTCTGCTTCTTTGCTCACTACGTTGAATTAGGCAGGGGGTGCTTCTGGCTATGGTGTTTTTTTCAACATTCTCTCTTATTATCTTTCTGGTGCCTCCCTCTTTTCTTCCTTCTTCTCATCATCTTCATCTTTCCTTGTTTTTTTCAAAGCACTTGATACCAGTTAATCACACTTGCCATCCCTAATAGGCTGCTATACAGCATTTTATCTTCATGATATGAAAGTAGGACACTGCGCTGGCTAATAAAATACACTAAACGACCTTTGTTGAGATAATATTCCTTTGTGTCAAGAGAAGCAGGCAAGCTGTATTGCTTCCTTCAAGCAAAAGGATAGGAGTCTTCAGCCTAAAAAAATGACAGAAGGAAATCAGGCTGATGTATTCTTGCTTAGTCATAGACTGTCTTGCTTTCAGCACGTCTGCGATAATAAAACAGCCTTACAGTTTGGAAAGGTGAACAACAAATTATTTTATAACCAGAAAAGTATTCCATTCGGTTTAAAAACATGTAGCAATACTTTAAATACTCAAGAAAAAATGTCCAGTAATTTCCCGAAGTTGTTTACTGATTTAAAAAATAATTATATGAATAGTTACTAATTACGCCCTTTGAAAAATCAGACCTATTTTTTTCTTCCTAAAATTCCAGTGGCACCTGAAACAGGTAATATATTTTTTCCCCTCTATTTACTGGAGCCTATGCTATTCAAGTGCACTTGATAAATTTTCTCCCTGGACTTCTATTCTAGCTCTGGTGTGGAAGGGTACAAAAAATATTTAATTTCATGCTGCTACTACATGAACATTAGCCAACTTTGGCAACTCCATAATTATCAGTGGGAGATGTAAATTTAGACCACTACACACATTTCCCAGAGTATTAATGTTTTTTTGAAAATATGGCTGGGACTTCAGTGTTTTAACAGCATATTTTCAAAACTGCACATCACCAAAGTTTTTTTCTGAAAAGTCCACATCTAATTAAAGAGTACTGGTTGTTAAGAGCAATACATACAGTTTCTGTTGCTTTTGATGAAAAAGCACACCAGTCATAAGGGTCACATTTGGGGACAGGGAGGGGGACACACCTCTAGACTTCAAAGCAATAAGGCAAAAATATTGTTTTACACAGTGCTTACTTACATGAACTCTGAAAAGAAACAGAAATGAAAATGGAAATTGTCAAATGCAAACCCAGTAAATAGGAAGATAATGACACAAGACAGTGAAGAAAGATTGATTTTTGTTCTCCCTCATGCTGAGATTTACATTTACAATTTGCTAAATTAGTGATTAGGCAACAGGTGAAATCCAGCAAATATGATTCACACTAAAGCAGTGTTTTGATAGAAAAACACTACGTAATTTAGATTACGGTGTAAACATCCAGGCTTTCTGCAACAGAAATTATGACTGCAAATAAAGAACTCTGCCCCAGCCATACCCAGTCCCTTAGAAAACACACAAATTCCCCTCCCTTCTAATATGCCAATTTGAAAATGCTATGAACTATATCAAATTGAGAACAGAAGTGGTAATTCGCAAAGTTCAATTACAGAGTTCCCACTCCAGTAGTCTCACTGGAACAATAAAGTAGTTTGAATGCAAGCTTCTTTGTAAAGCTTGCCTCACATCCTGAGACATTTTTGATTGCTAATAGTTCTCTCACTCAAAACTGTGTGAGGGCTCTGGTTAGAAATCACCAAGAGATAAGCTTATGATCAGCAGCCAGACATTTTGAGACCAATAATTTGTTATTTTCAAATGACTTTCTTTATTGCATTAGGGGCTATAAATAAATGAGGTTGCATGTGCTAGGCAGATTATAAACGAGACGAAACTACAGCTGTGCCTGTCTTTTCTATAGCAACCAAAAGGCAACTCCACCTTCACCCTAAAACACTCCACTTCTCTCAAACCAACCACATTCACAAGAGGCAAAAACCTTTATATCAGCAAGCTCCAGCTGGTAGGCAGGGGGCTGGCTATAATGTCAGTGTGGAGATGACCACCTCTTGTTTTGGGTCATTGGTCATCAGAGTACAAGCAAGCTGAAACCTGTAAAACAATCGAAAAAACCTTTGCAAAGCAACATTAAGGAATGTAATTGTTGATTAAACTTTCTTCCTGGTATAAAATTCATTCTGAAGAAACCTATGTATTTAGCAAAAGCTGGAAGTGATTATTTTTTTGGTTTGTCCTAAGACTGAACTAAATTTAAAACCTGGAACACAAAGCATTCCTTTAGCTTCCTTTGGAAGAGTTTGCTTCTTGTCCATGATTTACAGGGTAATTAGTGTTTCTTATTGGCTGTGTACTTCATGTATGTGAGAGCTTTGAAAAACAGTAATAAGCCATTCTCTTCTGGCAGACCTTGGAAGTTTGTAAGTAGGAATTGTACCAGGATTCTTTGTGAATTTTAATCCAGTTTGCATCCTATTAAAATAACAGTACTTGCACCCCTTATGAGGCTTTGCTGTATTATACTGCTGTTAAAGACTGAGCTGTTGAGAAGAGTGTTTAAGAAGAACCATTTAGTGCAACTGGAAAGAGAAATGTTTTTCTCTGAATTGAGAACATGAACTACTTGAAGACAGAAAAATATAGCCAGAAAAGGCAAAGAACTTAGAGTGACTAAGGCAATTATGAATATTCACTCCCAAAGGGACTGCAAAGCCCAGCGGTATTTTTACATTATTTTTATGTTATTGTGGTATTTACTGTTAAAGGAGTTATTTTCTCTTATAAACCATGAACAGAAATTACTTTGCGTGCCACTACAAAGACATGCTCAGGTGAAAGCATTGTCTACCTGATAACTTTTAAGGCAAAAGGAAGTTGCATAATTAGTACTAAAAATGTGAGAAAATTTATCTTTGACAGCACAGCTGCTAATGTTGATTAACATTAAAGGAAGCTATGTTTACAAATTAATTAAAAGTAAGAACTTAGAGCTGATGCCCAGCTGATATACCAAATATAAGCAAAGTATGCTTTAGAGAACACGTTATATAATATCGTTGTTACAAGTTATTCGAAATTATAAAGCTTCTCCATCATTTTTCATTATAAGTTGACAGATCTCAGGAGGCAGATAAATCCTTGAATAGATGGAAATCTTGAGGCAAGTCCCCAAAAGAAAATTCTCTTTCTGCCTTGCACCTGGGGAGGTCTTTCTGCCTAGAATTTTGGAGCATGTGTGTGTCTGTGTGCAACTATGTGTTCTCCAAGGGTAACATAAGCCAGAAAACAGACTAACACTTTCAGTGAACCAGTGTTAATCACATAGTTTCACAACAGGCTTCTTACGGTATGGTCTTCTATGGTCATTGATATTTATGACATCATGCAATCAATCAGTGAAATACCAAATTAATGGCAAAGTAATGAGCTAATGAGAACTTCTAGTTACAGAAGCACTAGGGTAAAGCAGTCCAGTCAGTAGAGGGCTACCAGGACGGTCAAGGGGGCTGGAGCGCATGATGTACAAGGAGGTGATAAGAGAGCTGGGTCTGTTCAGCCTGGAGAAGGTGGCTATGGTGAGACAGTATCACTGCATACAACTACCTAGTGGGAGGGCATAGGTAAGACTGAGGCAGACTTTTTTGGAGTTACATGATGAAAGGGAGAGAAAGGATGGATACAAATTGCAGCAAGTGAAATTGTGATTAGGTATAAGGAAAAAACCATTCACAGTAAAAGCAGTAAAACACCGAGAGATGTTGCCCAGAGAGACTATAGAATCTGCATTCTTGGAGATGTTCAAACTCAGCCGAGACACGGGCCAGATTTACCTAAAATAATTTTAAATTTGGACTTTGGGTGGGATGCTGGGCAAGTCAGACTCCAGAAGTCCTTTCCACCCAAAACTATTTTAGAGTTGTATGACTTCATAAATTACTCAAGGGTTGAAACCTGAGAAGAAGTGAGATGTAAATATTTTTCCTGAGGAATATTCCATGCTGAGAGACTCAACAGTATAGGTATACATGTTTCATAACTGCATAATGTTCATTTTTCAAACCATCTCTTTAAATTCTGAAGCTTGTTGACTTTGTCATATTCATTTCTATTTAAAATGTGCTGGAAAAAACCCCCACTTTACTTGTGGAAACAGACTTGAACATACAGTGAAAAGCTGTTAAATATTGAATCATTTATAGCCAAGTACCAAACTGCAATTAGTTTCAGTTGTACATGCACAAGACTTTTATGAAATGAGATAGAAAAAAAAGATATATTGAATTGAAATTGATAACTACAGTTTGAAAAAAAAATTGATGCTTCTGACAATCAAATTTCAGAAGAAATACACAGTGGAGAGAAAAGTGTATAATATGCTTATTGAAATGTTATTTTTCCTAAAATTTCTCTTATACAAAAATACTTCATTCTTCTCATGCAATTTAACTGTGACTACTCAAAAACAGTCACTCAGGTTTGATATAACTGTGGTCACTCTTTTACCAAAGCTGTCTGATGCATTACGGTACTTCTAAATTCCGAGTAAATGATGAATATACATGCCTGCCAGGACATCAAGTCCAAAAGCAAAATAGGACCACCAAATGCCAACGAACAGTGGCAGTGTGGTATCCTGGGTAATGCAGTTCAGAGCAGCAGTAGCTCAAAATAGTAGCTCCTTGGGCCAACATATGAAGTGAAAATTAAATATTTTAATTTAGGAATATCCAAATATTTTATTTCGATCATAAATATTTCTTAGTCTTTTTCAGTTATTGGGCATCTCAGTCTTGGTCTGAGATGCACTCAAAAAATATGCACAGTAAAATTCAGGATTTTAAGCAGTTCAAAATCAGTTCACTATGATGATCAGCCCTTGGTCAAACAAACAACATTTATCCCGAACAAGAAAAAATTACAAATTAGCATCATGATTTAGAAGAAGGTATATCCTACACTGAAATAATGTAAGTACAGTGCAGGAGGACTGCTTCCCTCCCAACCCCAAATCTCTACCCCAAAATAAATACTTTTGAGTTGTTTTATTTTTTCTTGTAATTGCCATCTAAAAAAAAAAAAATTGAAAGTAACGTGATAATGAGTCCATTTCTATGGAAATGTTCTTGTTATTATTTAATCAGCCCAGCATCTAAGTGATTCATGAACTGCAGGTTGAAATTGAATAAGCAGTTCATGAATCTCTGAGTTGAGAAAATTCAAAGAAAAGAAAAAGGAGAAAGAAACCCTTTCCCCAAAGGACTTGGTAAACACTGTGTCAATGATGAATGTTACCTAATTTACCTGAAAGCACTTAAAAGGTACTCAGTCCCTTAGCTTATTCAGTGGTCACTTACAGTTGAGTAGTATTTATGCATTATGCTAAGCACCATATATAATTCCATAGCAAAAGGGGAGAAAACCAGTAGCTTAGAGAAATTAACTGCACAAAATGGTTGTGAAGGGAGTTAGTTGAAATTTGGGTGTATTGTAAATAAGCCAGAAATTTTCTTCCACAGAGGGATAGGGATCAATGCATTGGAATAAAGCTGCCTCATGCTCCAGGAGCTTTTATATTCATGCCAAATAGGTTTATTTTTGTCATCCTTAAGTTCCTGACACCAAGGCCAGGAGAAGCACTGTGTATTGCTTTCCTTGTGAGATGTTCATCAGCTCGTGTAGTTAGGTATGCATTCACATGTATATGAATATATATACACAAACACATGCTCATGTGTGCATTATGGGCACTTGCATAGCATTTGAGATTCCACATTCACCTTGAAAATACTTTGCAGTCACGATTCTAAGAAAAAGACTATTATTCTAATGTTTCTGCAGGGTGATTTTAGTAACACTATCAAAGAGTTGTAATTAGCTAGAGCTTAAAATAAGCAAATGGAGGAAGAAAATTTGCACTGCAGTTTAGTTCAATGTGCAGAACGATCCCAGACAGCTACAGCCTCCTGATCTGTAGAAGAGTGCTACCGATTTCCCAGGGAACAAAAATGCTGCTCCCACCTTTCATCATTGCAGAAAAGGAACAAGAATGAAGAGGGTAGGTATGGAGAATACTGCTGGAGCAAATGATGTAGCTCAAATTCTCCTCATTTTCCATCCCTGCCTTTTGATTGGAGATGTGCATGGGTTTTTTAAATAAAAAAAAAAAAAAAGCAATCTTTTTGGAGCACCTGATTGCTTTGCTCTTAAGTTGCATAATATTTTTTCTGCCTGCTTTCATCTATCTTTCTTATATCAAACATAAATGGGATTCCATCACTTTATCAGGAACAGAGCTCCTAGTGATATTTTATCAAGACAAAAAACCCTATAAAAGCCAAAACACATTTTCCATATTATTACTGTAGCCTCCATAACAGCAAAAGTACAATATTGTTAGACAGAATCTCAAGAACAATGAGATTTTTTTCCCAGATTGTTCTATAAGTATTCTTGCTGCAGGGGCATGTGAAAGTTTGGAGCATACGCGTTTTGCTGAATAAGGATGCTAATGGTGCTGCTAGTACTGATGTGATTCTCAAAGGTGGTGGCAGAGTGTTGCTAGTGAATAAAGAATAGACAGGATAAAAGGCCATGTAACAGGGACTTTAAATAAAACTAAAAATAAATATCATGTGGAAAATCATTTGGTTTCCTTCAGTTTCTGCCTTCTTTAAGATAAAATCATGCTGAAAAATGATGGAAGTCAGCAAATGCTCACTGTAAACTTGTTTAACAGAAGATGGAGATGATTCACCATGATCTTCTCCCACTTCATAAAATCGTTGGGTTGCCTTACTGATCATCAGTATATGTAAGTGCATTAGCTACTAATAATTACAAGCACACTCAAGGAAGTATAGCTGATAATTTGTCTGGAAAGGGACCACTTTACATACCAGTGAGACCTCTTTTAGGATTGTTTCAGACTGTTTGCACAGCAGGAGATCTTCAGCTGACTGTTTCAGGTGAGGTATAAATTCAGACACTCATCCAGAAAGTAAGAAAGGCTCGCTCTTTTGTCTCCAAGGCCCTGTAGTTGGACATTGACAGGAAGGCTGATAAAAGGGCAATATAGAAAACAGCCTGCAGCTGTAACTGTGGGGAATAGCAAGGTTATTCTAAGTGAAGGTGGATACTATAGGTATCTTCTGCTGTGGGTCAGAGAGACTCACAGGCAAGCTGGGAAATGGAAAGAAAGGAGGGGTCATGAGAATACCAGTCCTGGGCCTTTCTAGATGGGCTAATGTGAGAGATCTCCTTAAAGAAAGTCCTGTCTCGACCCTTTGTTATCAAGGTACAAGTAAATGGGAATTAATGGAGAGCAAGATGTGAAGAACTGGAGAGAATTTTTGTTCTACCAAGAATTTCTTTACTTGAAAGCAAAAGTCAGACCTCTTCATGACTGGACTGAGAACTGCTCTTAGAGGCCCTCATAGAGCCCTTTTAAGAGCAGAAGATGGAAGTGCCTGTGCACTAAGGTCATGACGCATCATCATTAACAAGTCAATGCTGGTGACTTTCACTGAAAGAAACATCTAGCAGAAAAGAGTTTCACAGGGACATGCTTTTGCAGAGTTGTCAGAGTTTTGTACATATTGATTTTGCATTTTTATCTCCCAACTTCTAATATTTTAGTTACAATAAATGGAACGGGTTAGGCTGTTATTTATATTCATCCAGGTCTTCTATTACATTATACTGAGATTACAACTGAGTGTGTTAAAATATTAACTAACACAAAGTGCAAGCTGTAGTTGCTAAGTACTTGACTACAACAACAGGCATTTTTGTTGAGACAAGAACAGATTTGCTTAAGACCAGAGAAATGGGTACTGTAGTAAATATGTGCTTTACTCTCTGCTCATATGACAAACATAAGCTTGAAAGATTCTTGCTCAAGACAGATCACCAGATAAAGATTTTTATTTTTGTGGGTGGACCTGTGTGCCTGTTCTACAGTTCCACTGAATTCGTTGGTCTGACTAAAGGATCAGGATCTAAATTTGACAAAATCTGGAGAAAAATAAGAAAGGTGTAACATAAAAACTAGAAAATGTAATAAATTGTTTCTGTGATACTTGTTTTACTAGTCTGAGATTATTAGGAACATGACTACCATGGCAGAAGGTAGCAAATTATAAAGAAAGAATGACTGGGCTTCCAGAGATGGGAAGGTCTGCTTGAGCACTGTTGGCTGAGACATCAAGGAATAACAGAGTAAACAAGATGTGTGTATGAGCGGTGCTGCTCAAAACCTTGGAAGTTATGATGGAGTGAATGTCAAACACTTACACGAAAAGCTGCAATCCAGTTTTCTTACCATACTCACAAAAAATGTGGAAACTTCATATTTTGCAATCTCCAAGTCCAACCTTATCATACGCGAGCTGTCACAGTGAATAAATCAGAACTGTTTAAAGCCCTGTAGGCTCTTCACACAACTCAAGGCCACCTGTTTTTAGTTCTGTTGACTTTCTGTGACTTGCTGTAAACACAGCATTCCCAAGGTCAGCAGCTGTAAGACTTGGTGGCATGGCTGCCCTCAGTTACATGAAGTCATAGTCAGATTACATTACTGCTCAGACAGTGGCCTTGCAGGCCCTCCATGAATAAATGTTCTCTGCCTATAGCAGCTCTACATTCTGCGACACAGCATATAAAGCAGTCGCTTACTCCATGCTTGCTTTTATGTGTGAATATATAATCAAAGAGATAAAGAAGAACAGTGACATGGTTTAAAAGCAACAGCAAGAGAATCTGTGCCACAGGCAGAAGCAAGGCAGCATTTCCATCTAGGTTTTTGAAGGATTCGTTGTAAACTTATAACCTAGGAGAGCATGTTTATTAAATGCACTGCCCAAAAGTAGGGCAGAATCCACTTAGTTCTTAACAAGTGAATTCCTGCAACTGAAATTAACTCTTCTTCAAAGATAGGCTTCTAGGCTGTGTTTTCACCGAAAAGCTGACACAAGAGAGTGGTCATACTACTGCCTATGCCTCCAGCAGAACAGAATGATTGTGTAATGACTTCATGAAGTGTAACCAGCTCAAGTTAAAAAACCATCATGCTTAAATAAAATGTTTTTGTACGTAATTCTACTCAGATCTGAGTTCCATTATAACCTAACTCTCAACCTGGAGTAACAAGGAAGCGAGGACCAACCCATAGTAACCTTTTTGTTTGCAGAACATCAGATTTCACTCATTTGTGCTAGCTGGTATATTGCATACTGAATAAGGACTCCATGAACTCTTTGTACTGCTCCCAAGACAGGGGGCACCAGCTAGAAGACCCTGGTGACATATGCAAGATCCTTTCTTAGTTTCTTGATGAGCAGCTGAGCTCATATCTCACCAAAACCAGTCAGTTGAAACTCTCTGTCCAGATAGTCTGAAGATAGCTGTGATAATTAATGTGGTCTTTTCCAGCTGAACATTTTAGCACCTGGGAGACTTAAACAGGAGGGTTCTTTTAGTAAAATGGTTATAATATGTGAAGTTTGGTAATGTAGAAGTAAAAACAGGGAGTACATTTATACCTAGCCTAAGAATTCCGTAAGAAATGTCGAAGTGCTGTTGGCATATATGCTCCATCAACACCCTTATCACCTTGCCAAAATACCAAGCCTTTTTTTTTGTTTGTTTGTTTGTTTTTTGTTTTTTTTTTGTTCAGTCTGATCTGGTATGAGTGTTGGGTCCCAGAGCATATGTTATGGGCTTTATTGGCAGGGTAAAGCTGGCAAGTGGATCTGGTCAGAATCACAAGCACTATCTTTCTGACTCCAGAGCATCTGTATACTGTGGGCAGACTGTTCAAAGAACATGTAAACTACTTATGCATCCAAACAAGAAGTAAGATCCATGCCAGTTTAGCATGTGGTTTGTGAAATGCAAATTAAAATAAAAGGCTGAAGATAGTATTTTGTTTCTGAACCAAACTGGTGATTGCAAAGATACCTGAAAGGGACTACTTTGTCATTAGATATAAACACTGCCATTATAATAACCATTTTATCTAATCCTGAAGGGTGCATAGAGCTCCATTTTCCTGAGAAGGCTGTTCTAGACCCTTGCCAGTCTATTCCTTGACTAGCTTTCTTATCACCAGAAAATTTTAAGCTATTGCTGGTGTCAGTCATTAATGTAGTTACCAAAGAAAATCAGACCCTTGGATTTCCTGCTGCTTTTTTTATTTGCTGCTCCAGCCTACTTCTGTTCTTCATCACTATTCATGCCTAACTGCCTTGGATAGGTCTTTTTATTAACTTTTAGTTTATCTTTCAATGGCTGGCCTCTCTAACATCACTGACAATTTTACATTTGACTCAGTTATCCAGTGCTTCACATACTAGCATAGCAAAGATCTCCTGCGTTGAATTTGTCTAGAAAATGCATTGTGATATTTCACCACTTACCTCTAACTCTGTAATGAGCTTTCCTTCACCATTTGTTCTAGTATCTTATATGCAGACAAACCAGCAAGTTTGCACTTGCTTGAATCACATTTATTCTCAACTGATTATATATGACTACTACTTTTTCTATTCTTCAACCATATAGTAACACTTCCTACTGAAAAGCTTTGTTAAAAATACAACATATCGAATTTGTAAGCTTATATGGCATTTCTACAAAAATTAGTGGAAAGTGTCTATACCTATTTTCTTTGCATTACACTCTAGCTTTGCCCTGCCCATTTGTGTCATGGTCCTGTTCTTAAAAGTAAGAAATTCTTGGTGCTACCAAAGGCATCGTGCCAAAGCTCTTGTAGTCTTCCTGCTGTATGGAACCTTTGGTATTTCTGTTCTCTTTTTACTTCTGTTGCTGAAGAACTTTTTATTATTTTAATATAGTTCTCAAATCCTTTCTGGTCCCTGCACCTTTTGACCTCTTAAACAAGTATTTCTTTGCCAATCAGTCCTTCTTCATTTCCAAATATGCTTTCTGCTTATTCTGAAGAGCCCTTCACAAAGTAGTCAGCCAGCTGGCAGGTCTGTAGTCTGCAGGTTTTTTAACCTCTGTGTTGTTAGGAATATAAATTCTAGACTGTTTTACATCCATTGACTAGAAGGAATTTAAATCTTCCTTCACATGCAAGTCCTCGTGTCCTCAGCCTGATTGTTAATACTGAGTGACTTCTTCAGTTTATTAAAGTTTATCCAAGTTTGTCCTTTTAAAAAAGAATACATTTTAAAATAAAATTTTCTTTATCTTTCCATGCATTTTTAAAAACTATGAATACGAAATGACTCATGTCTATTATATAAGCCAAGATTATTTTCCACAGCCAGTTTTTCTATTCAGTCCTGCTGCTTACTGGTTCCAGCTCTCGAAACACCTCCTCTTGATTCATGGGCCCTTCGACCAACAAAACTAAGGAATCTTTAATAAGCGATCATCTGCATTCTGAAAGGTTTAGCATTGCAAATCACTGGCTTGCAGGTACTTCAGCAGCATACTTTAATGTTGAGGGCAAACATGAAATAAGAGGAATGACTTAGCAGATTTAGGAACTCCTCTATTTTCTAGGCCATTTGTTGGAGCTTTTTATTTCTAATAGTGTACCACAGGTTAGGCATTTTGTTGTCAGAAAGAGAATCCACAAGGTGGTGGGGTTTTTTTCTGTTCACACTGATTTCAAAGCTGAAAATGAGTGTTTTGAGAGCTTTATTTCAGCTTTTCAACACTCAAAATGGTATGTTTTCCCACTCTGTGATAGCCATAAATTTACTTAAAATTCATTAATTTATTTTTTATTATGATTTGTTACTTGACTGGATAAAATCTTTCTAAAATACTGTTGAAATACTTAATTTGATAAAAGTACCCTGTTATAAATGGTTCAAGGTGGTGATTTAGAATATTGTCAAAAACTTTATATTTCATTGGAGTTTGCAAACTTTAATGAGAATATCACAAATCTACAAAATTTCAATTAACCTTAGTTCATACACTTGCACCCATGGGTTTATTTCTAAAGTCATGAATACATGTGGTAAACAAGGGGTAAGGAAGCATCAAATATTCCCTCAGAGGTGAGTTTAAGTTAAAAATGAAATGAGCTCCTCAGATGGTCATCTCAGAGAATCTCAGTGAGATGAATATAAGGTACCTTTTAACTCTTCAATGATGTTCAACTCTCCAATGATGTTTAAATTTACTAGCTGCTACTCATTAAAACAATATCGACCTACTCTTCCATCTATAATCCAGGATGCACAGGTAAATTACAAATTAATCTTTAACAGTATGAGTTAATTTCACAGAAATTAAAACTATTGTTTTTCTCTGTGGAAAAAAAGCACTCTACAAACTGCATGTAAAAGGCTACTGAAGGATGATTCTTCATGGCTTTCCTTGGTGTAGCTGTTCAAAACATAAGTATGAAAAGCAGCATGATAAGATTTAGTATCCTCTTTTCACTCTCTGCACAGCTGATCCCTCAGGACACAAGGATTTGGATAATTCTGGTTGTAGTAGAGAGAGATGTGATATCTTTTTTTCTCTGAGGAGAGTAAACAAAAGGGACAACCCACAAATTAAAAACCAGAGTTTTTAAAAGACATCGTGGTCGATAGCTGCAAATAGTATCATATATATTCCACATGCATTTTTTGGCAACTGAGATGTAACTAATTCTACAAAGCAAAATGAAATTGAAAAGTTAATAAAAATCTTTATCGAACATCAGATAATCCACTGCTTGAAGGAAAGTTCTATTAATGTGAACATTAACTCTGCTTTCTCACTTTTATTTGCATTGGGAAAAAATCCCAGCCAGTATCGGGCTAACTGTCATCCATCTACCTTTGCAGTCCTCTTCCTGTTCCTTTATGACCATGCGTGATAAGCAATACTGGAGCTGAAGGTAATCAGTTTATCACATGAATAAGATTTGATTATTTTTGTTTTACATAGGCTATAAACCTGTCCAATCTGTTTTTAAAATCCTTGCAGTGTTCAATTCGCTTAGCTTTCACTGAATTGAATTCCCTGCCTGAAATATATTAAGCAACTGGGATTAGAACATGGGAGGGGGTTTTTTGGGCTTTTTTTTTGTTTTTAAATGCAAAGCTTTCTTACTTTCTTGAAGACTTCTTCATTAGAAATATGAGGATCTGGTGCAGAATTTTCCCTTAGTGTTGTCCCTGAGATTTTTAAACATGTACCAACCTCATACTACTTCAGTGGATTGTGTATAGTATTATCCTTTCCAATTGGTCGTGGTCTCTTGCTGTCTGGCACTGGTGAACTGGTTTCAGGCAGCAGCTGCTGGTTTGGCAGTCAGTTCTGTTCAAGGAGATGGTAACTGCAGGGCAATGCATGACCAATAAAACAAGCTAAAATCATCAGAGGATCCTTAAACAAGACCCTGCTATATTGAAAAAGAGGCAGTCTTTAAATAAACTCTAAAAGGTTTCTAGCAGCCAGGATGCAAGTGGAAACTGTCTTCCTTTGGAAGTTTACATAATCATTTAATTTAATCCTTCTTGTGGTGTTTCCCAGCCACTGCTTCAGTTCTTTGATCATAATATGCTAGGACAAATGTCAGGAAATATGAGTCTACAAAGTGATGTAAATCTTGTTCCCTATTGGAGATGTGACTGTGAGCATTATCTTCATGATATTTTCTTTCTCATGTATTTATTTCTGCTCTGTTTTTTCTCCAGTCTGTGATGACACAGAAAAGCAATGGCTTTTAAGCTAAACCCCAGAGTTAGCTAGTAGTCCTACCTGGGTTAAGAGAGTACTTTTGGTTGCATTTCAAGGTGAGGAAAAGCCATATTAGCCTCGGTATTTTCTGTTATAGTGTGGTATTTGTAATAAGCCATGGCTTTTGGCTATCATATTGTTCCGCACTTGCTTTGACTTCATCATCAGCATGTGTGATGAGACCTACCTGGTATATTTGTCTCACAGCAGCCGAACATCATCAGTCAAATATGGCCATTTCTTGCCTTTCAGTAGCTTTATGGCCTTATAGGCTTTATGACTTAGACTGGATAAAATAAAAGTCTTGAAAATGATACACTTATGTCAACAAGTACACAGGCATTAGCATCAAATAAAACTTGGACATAAAGACATTTTTGGTTCTTTTAAATTTTTCATTTACTAATTTAAAAATAAAAATAAGAAAGAGAAAGCAACTAAGAATAATTCTGTCACTGAGATAGCATATACTTCATATTCCTTTGGCATTTCATGTGATTACATAGCACCATTGAGGTCATTACGCTAAAGGGAAAATAATGATGGACTGCGGAAGACAGTGAACCAAAGAAGAAAATTTTTTGTTACTGCTAATATGTTAGTATCTATTAGGTAAGGAGTTTTGTCAGTGAAGTCCTAGTTTGCTTTTAATTAATGTTGCATTACTCTTTTTAATAACAGCAACTATGTAAGATATTGTTAATAACAACATCTATTTAAGACATTAAGCCTCTAGCATTAATTTAATGGAAGCATTCCAATGGCATCTATTATATGTTCCCAGTTAAATTAACATGATGGTCTTTTAATGGATGTTTTAATAGACATTATTAATCAGAATATTACAAAATTAAACCAGAACTCAATGGGTTCTTTGAGTTTCTATTATAATGTTCTGTGAAGTCACTGATTCTGAAAAATAACAGCCTATATATTTTTAATTTAATTCAATGGCATTTGGCAAGAGCTAAAACATGAACATGCATTTATATGGCAGGAGTAAAGGCAAATATTCACTGAATTAACAAGTGGCTGATCTAAAAACTATCTTATATTTTGATCCTGTGGGTCAAATTCTTTAAGAAGAGGTTCTTTATAAACATTTGTGCACCAACAGCCATGGTCATGTTCTTTCTTCACTGCTGATGTACATGATGTGTTGAATTTCC
>NW_010428174.1:0-17174 GCF_000710305.1 Buceros rhinoceros silvestris | reverse complement strand
TGCTGAAATCAGCTCTGAAAATAATAGGGAATTCATTTTTTCAGAGAAAAAACCATTCTTTTTATAAACTACGATTTCCCATATTTTTCAGAAGCCTCATTTACTTTTGTTAGTTTGTGAAACTACACAGTGGGTGTGCACAGTAAGTCCCTCCAGCTGGGCTACTTCTATACCAGATTCAAACTGCAAAGTATTGTAAAAATAGATCACAGATCTGCCTATTAAGCCTTATTTTGGTCATCAACCATTTGCACATAGGCAGCAGAATTTGAACTTTCTCCTTATTGATTTTCTATTTCTGATACACATTCCTGAAAGCAAATATTTTATCCATGGAAAACATTATCATTCTCATCAATGAAGAAGGCTGTTGGTCATCATTGTTTCATTTCAGCAGCAGTTATGACTAATTCCCATTTTCTCTTGTGATCACCTTCATTCTGATGTGGGAATGTGGGAGCAAAGACAACCCATCATACATTAAAAAACCTCAGATAGAAGTGGCTTGTATAACCAGTTAGCTGACATTTTGAATATGTCATTATCTCTTACACTTGGGTGGACCTTCCTGTGGAACTCTGAGTTTCTGAGTGCTATATAACCAATGCTCCAAGAAGCATTGGATAACATCTCAGAGATAGCTGAAAACTTTCCTTTTAACTAAATTACTTGAATTACCAGTATTTTTTCTGAAATCCTAATGGTCTTATTTGCATACAAATCTGTCATTTCACACAACAGACAAAGCTGGCAGACCTAACATGAATTTCCATTAGACTCATTTGAGAGTGTGAATCCAGCCTTCACCAAAGAAGGACTAAACAAATCCCTTCCCATCTCCCAGAAAGACTTGTCAGACAGTGCAAATGAAAACCTCTACTTTTCTTATAACTCTCTTGCTACCTGTCTATATCCATCCGGCACTTCGTGATAAGGTCATGCCCATATGTGAACAAACGGTGTTTGCAGGTTGATCTGTGTGCTTTTAGAAAATACGTGCGATAAGAAAACAAGCAACAAAATGATTAAGTTGTAGCCTGAAAGTGGCAAAGCAAACACATACATTGAGAAGACAAAGGGTTTTGTTGTAGTTTTTTAAACAGTCAATCTTTTAAAGGTATGCCTTAAACTAACGTGCCTAAAATAATTATTTCACAAGTGGGAAGAATATTTTTCCTCTAACAGTGAACTTTACACTGCATCCTCTAATGCTGTGCAGCAAAGCTTTTATTAGAAGAACCTGCCAGGAGGCTCTTTCAAGAAAAGAAGATGCTTATATTTATAATCTCCAGAATTCCCCAAATGCAACAGAGCACCAACATACTTAAAAGCAGACTTGTAATAATATGGGGAAAAGATGCGAATGCCTGCTCTGCTGAGCTGGCTTGATTATACCGTAAAGCCCTTAAAAAATGAGTTTAACATGACTTCTGGGAGAAAAAGGAAAGTTAAAATAGTCCTTCGTAATAGGCCTATATGAGATAGGAACAAGCTGGTTACCACACATGCCAGTTTGCCTGTGCTTTTTTATTTTAGTTTGGATCAAAATAGCTCACACTTGTAAATCCAGGGAGAGAATGAAGTAAAACACAAGAGTTCAACATTTCAGATAGTTTATGAACTTCTAAATTTCCATTTATCGGCCTTTCCCCTTAAGAGAAGAAAAACTGCTTCAGGCAAGTTCTGCCACCCCTGTTATCTGCGGTCAAATCCGTCCACCTGTTTTCTGCCTTGGACCTGGGAATGGAGGGTAGGACTGTGATTAGGGTAGGCATCGAGGGGCAGTGGGGAGCCTGCACATCCCCAATTCCCTCTCCCTCCAGGCCCCATCTCTGGGATTGGACAGAATATCTCTGTAGTGCCAGGGTGAGTGACAGCCCGAAGCCCCACAGAAGTGCCAGCTGGAGTATAAAATTTCTGTTTAGCAAGGCTTTGATGTTATTCACTTAACAGAAAGGAATGGGTCTATTAAAACTGAGAGTCTGTTCCTGGATCCGCCACCTGGCTTGGGACAAGCAGAGGAGGATGGAGGGCCAGGTACGGATGTCTCATCTGCGTAGCATGGAAGAAGCTGAATCCATCCCATTCAAGATTCAGTTAAAAGAAAAATCTTTGTTTGGTAAGGGATTCTGACATCCTGACTTGCTGAGCAGGACACTTGTCTGAAATGAAGATGATGCAGATCCAATTTTCAGTTCAAATTCCAGTTCCGGATTGGATGGAACAGGGCCTTGCACACACAGCCTTAATTCTCAAGTGAGCTCCACTAACTTAAAACTGAGTAGCTAGAAGAGCTCCTGGGATTTTTTAATTTTAGTTTTGTTACGGGGATTTCAAATTGGAGCCCATAATTGCTTTCAGCTGTAGTGTCATTGAAACAATTATATTCCTATAGAATTTGATTTATAACAGATTGGTATTTTCTGCCAACGCCAATGAATCAAGAATATTTTGGGGAGCTATACTACAGAAAGAGTATTTAAAACAAGACAGATGGGAAGGGTAAAAGAAGAGAATGGCAGGGGATCAGAGAAAGAGGTAGATAAGCCAAAATAAACTCCTATTTGGAAGGGAAACAAAAACTTTTCTTCCCTTTTAAAAAAAACTCCAAAGCATCCCTGTTTGGATGTCTATTCTGCTTACAGTTACAAGACCAATAGTCTTTCTGCTCACCAGTGAGCACCAGATCAGAGAAAGAGCTGTTTATTAATTCACTGAGTTATCAAAGTCAGTTTTGAATCCAGAAAGCCGCGTTTATAGCTGGAAAATCATCAGAGTCGAGTTTAGGACCAAGACCCTTGAAGCTTATTGTAGCTTTATTTTCTGCCTTTTTCCTCACCTTTTTCCTTTTACGCTTTCCGAAGAAAAATTTATTTATAGAACCGCCCTTTTGTTTTCTATACTGCCCTCAGGCAGAGCAGGATTCTTTTTTATTGCACTGACATTGGTTTGTCCAGAAGTTTCAAAATCATTCATCAAGGAGACAAACCTCCTTCTTTGTTCATTTAAGCAGATGTGCTGATACGTTTGTTTTCCTCAAAATAATAGATGTAATCTTTTAAGCAAATCACCTGATTTGAGAGGAGAAATCTGCATCCCATTAGTCTCGAAGCTAAAGAGGTTAAATTTGTTAACCATGAGGTAGTATAGTTTGGTTAGAATGAATGAGGACAATACCAAAACATATTAGAGCTTTTTTAATCTCTTCCACTTTATTCAGATACAAAATAGTCTAAATGTCTAATCTTGCCTGTCCCAGCTTTGAGGTCTTCTGGATTTGGCGTCAAACTGGCTTCTGGCTGTCACAGTGGCTGGAGCCACGTCCCGCTTCAACTGCAAATAGTGCTGTGATCTAAATGGCTGTTGTAGGACGAGCATGAGGGATTCCTGAATCACTAGGAGATGGCCAGGGTCTAGTTCAACTCCCAGATAACTTGTGGCAAAGTGAAACGATTGCATAGGAATCATAAAGGCCCAGGGGTTAAGAACCATTATGGATATGTGCAAACCCAAGGACATGAAAACACCTATGGTCTTGTCAAATGTGTTGTACAGATTCTGTAGAGACTGCTTAGGAGTGTAGGAATACTATCCTAAATTAACACGATGATAAGCCAAGCACTTAGTGGTATAAGAACAGGCCATTAAACTCACAAAAAAACCCACCCCAAACTTAAACCAGGAAAAGCTCTGGAGTTCTAAACCACCAGCAAACAGACACAGTTACTGAGATGTATCAGGAAAGGTATAGAAAAAAATCTTACATGAAAGCAGTTGAAACATAAAAACAGGCCTTTCGGTGTGCAATTGAACTGAAAAATTTATCTTTTCATATAAAGCAATCCACCAGTTCAGCACATGCCAGAATGTGTGGCACATTCATGCCAAACTATTAAATTACACAAAGCTGCTGCGCCTAAGCAAATTAAAGTTAGTGAGATGATGATGATGCTACCACCGAGAATAAGGTGTCCTACTGGAAGGTC
Source organism: Buceros rhinoceros silvestris (assembly GCF_000710305.1). NCBI lineage: Eukaryota > Metazoa > Chordata > Aves > Bucerotiformes > Bucerotidae > Buceros > Buceros rhinoceros. The sequence continues at coordinate 13,188 of NW_010428174.1, read as the reverse complement.
TCCTAGGAAAGGTCCAGGATATACATAATCAACCTGATAATCATCAGATGAAATCCTCTTATTTGGTTTTAGACAGGGATTCAGTCTGAAGTATCTCTTCTATACAATTACATTTACCTGTACAAGAAAGTATTTTGGGAAGACTGAAACAGTTTTCTGACTGTTCAAGGAAGATGCTACTATTTTCTACTAGTCCCGTGTTTTGCTTAGGAGCTGCTGTAGCTTTTGTTAAGGATCTTGGAATACTGGATGTTTACCTTAAAATAACAAATAGGACAGCAGGGAAAAGGTATTCTATGTCCTTGGAGCATCCGTATAATGGTCAAATGACTTTTTGGTCATCTTTCCTTTCTAATAATTTTTTGTTATTAGTTCACCAAATATAACTCCCTGTGTATCGGCATTGTGACTGGATTGCAGAGGATTTGAGGATCTTTAGTATTGCCAATGACAACTATTCAAACAAAAGATATCCCTAAATCCCCAAACTGGCTTGAAAATTAAATTTTAAAAAGTACATGAATTTGTGGATCATAATTGCTCCTCATTTGACAATTGGGTGTTGGTTTTTGAAGGTTTTACTGAATAAAGTCTTTAAGCAAGCCACAAATGTAAAACAAGTAAAAAATAAATCTGAAATGCTCGTGAAATCCTGAGGCTCAGAGTGGAGCTGGGAAGTCCTCAATGTCAAGAGAAATTGAGTTGACTGAATTTATTATGTGTAAATCACAATACCAAACCATACCTGTTTTTGAAAAAATACCCGTGAATTTGAAAAAGAACAAATAAATGAGTGTGGTATATTACTCTTAATTTGGAATGTAGTTTAAACTGCTAGACTCATGCCATGTTGCATCATTCCATATAACTTGTTTACATAACTTGTTTTCTGCAATGATGGTATGAATGTTTTGGGGGACAGTCATTATTAAACTGCCTTGCAAATTCTGACTGTGAAAAAGAAAGCATCTGAATTCTGTAAATATATACCAAATTACCTAAATCCCAGCTTTACATTGATTCTGCCATTTCTTCTGATTTGAAAGAGAAAGATCTGCTTTAAAGCCGGATTGAGTTTCAAACTACAAGCTATGAATTACTGAGAAACAGAAATGGTAGAAGACTGAAATCGTGGTGGAACGAGAGAGGGATATGCAGAACAAACACCAGAAACATATGGGTGTCAGTGCAAAGCAGTTTTGCTAAACACGTTCTAGTGATGTAACACGACTGGCATTTTAATAACAGAAAACATCTGAGAGTTAGTATATGAGCAGGATGTTATGTTCTAACCCAACTTAGAGGCTACTGACAGCTGCTGGGAGAGGCTTCATGCAAGTTGTTTTTTTAAAACTGAATCTCTCCTGATTGGTATTCGTGTTATATTTCTTAGAGCAGATATTGCTTGAGGACGACACAGCTCTGATGTGAATGTGATCTCTAGCCTCTTACCCAAGACATGGGGTGGTGGAGTGGGTTTGGGCTTACTCTCTCAAGCCCAGAAACAGCAGGACAGTGTATTGTCTGGAGCCCTGCTTACAGCCTACAACCCAACCTTGACAAAACTGTGCTAGTCGGGCCATCCTGGCACATAGCTACAGTATGCAAACAGTGTCTTCAGTGCCCTCCTCCAACCCTCTTATCATCTTGCATTTCCAGCACAGTTCTACTAGGAATCTGACATTTTCAGATCAGCTATCTTTCTTCAATTACAAATCAAGCATCAAGAAGAGCACTGTGGATCTCTATTCTTAGGTAAATTCGATGCTGTGTAAAACTATGGCTCTATTTCCCACTGCATGATGATCTTTCTCTAACTAAGCACACGTCTCTGTGTTTGGAACACAGGTTCCAACTCTGCCTTAGTTTTAACAGCAAACTGAATCTGCCAAGATAGCAGCCAACCTGAATCCTTGAGATGTGGAAATAAGTGAAACCATTTTTAGAAATGTAGAGCTTTTCCTACTACAAAAGCAGTGTTTTTGTGCCTATCTACATTTGAGCTTCTTTGGATTTTAAGAAAAAGCAGTAAATTTGCTTTAAAGCAAAGTATAATAATACAGATGTAAAATTTATCCTATTTTTAATATAAGCATTGGTTTTAAGACGAATGATGTGTTAACAGTATCTGTCAAGAGGGTATTAAAAAATATAAAGGCAATTTCTAGAAAGGAAGCTGAGATCCAGCAGATTCTGAGGAGCCATATAGGTTGACGTTAAATTAGGCTGCTAGAATAGCACGTTCAAGTGAAGGGCCGGTATTCGTGGGGTCAATGCCATCAAGCGAGTATGTAAAGAACCAGAAGCCAATTAAAGCATTTAACTAAAAGGCTGAATCTGAGAAGCTAGCATAGTCAAAGATCAAACTAGCTTCAAACTCCTAAATTAGTTTTAATTGGAAAAGTGTAGGTTCTATTAAACTTGACCACTAAAATGTCCAAATGGAAAACAATAAGGACATGTCCCAAAACTGTCAGTCATCTTGTAAGTAATGGATTTTTAAGGAGTTTAGTAATGGAAAATTTAGGCTAAATCATGCAATCTGCATAGACTGAGTCACATACAGGAAGCCTAGTTCAAATGCAATTTAAATATTACATGCAGTGTTATGGAAGGAAAAATGGTGGAAGAACTTTAGAGAACTGGGAGTAAAATGATACACTTCAATACAAAGAAGACATGGAATTAAATTTAAAAAGCCCCACAACCAAAACTCTTGTACTACCACAGCAAAAAGTGTATCTTACACTATGAAGAACAAAAGCCAGATAATATCTGAATTACCTTCACCTAAATGATAATGCACATATTTACATATCAAATAGAAATACATATGGGTTCAGTTAGGAAAGAAGTGGGAAGTGAACTGGTCATAAGCATCTTCAGACTTCAAATTACCTGGGGTCTTTCACCAAGAGCTCTATTTTACAAATTCTAAGTCACAGAAGTCCCAGATTTCCATGATATCTGCGGAGAGATCTTGGTACACCATTATCAGCATAGCTGTATGTCAGTGAAATTGAGAACATGATTCAAATTGGAATGTTCTTCTGGAAACTTTCCCAGAAGTTTACATTAGTGGATTCTCACTCTTCTACTTTAGGACTATAACATTATACTGTGCATTAGAGGCTGAAGGCACAGAGCAAAGAAAAGGTTTAATTACGGTTCCTGTATGGAACATTATAAATATTATGGCAAGGATAAAGCAGTCAAGATAAGAAACCCAAAACGAAAAAAGATACTGATGAGAAAATCACCTTAGAAATGACATCCTGAGGCAGAGGATATTGATGATGAATAGTAATAATATTTTACCTCATATAGTGCTGATGGTTCCAGCAAGAGCTGCAGAGATTATGTTTATCACAATATTAGTCATTACTCTGTGGCTTATTAGGAGAATTCTAATTAAGGCAACTCTCCAAGTCTTGCTCAAGTGGTATGATCTGAAGGCAAGGATTACTTTGCTACACTTTCTATCATGAAAGAATGCATTTGATATATTTTTTAACTAGAAGAATAAACAAAATTTTCTGGAGGAAAAGTACTACAGAAGGAACTGTTACTGAAACTGTATTAAAAGCATAGTTCTAGAAACTGAAAGACTCTTGCATATTTTAATGTTGCTTCAGGGTATTCCAGCAATCCCTTGAAGTTAAAAAGAATGATAGCACAAAGAGCTTTTCTCATCTTTTTTCCAGACAAAACCCAATTCCAAAACAAACTTTTAACTCACCACAGGTTCTCCATGACAAGAGTATCTTTATTGTTATAGTAGCTTTACTACTAGCTTTAATACTGCTGTACTAGCCTTATTATTTAATTTACTTTACACTGCTATAGTACATATACTTTATACTATACTACTACTGCTGTACTAGGTTTGCTACTTTATTAACTATTTTATTTTACTCTATACACTGTTTTTATTCTATTCTGCAAAATATACTATTTTATTTTTCTTTTTTATTGATTTGCTATTTTAGTTTTTACTACATTATACTAGCTTTACTACTGCAGTAGTAGAAGCAATCATATCAGACACCACAGAGATTAAAATACTTCATTGTAGGAAATATAGGTGCCATCCTCCCATCTCAGTACGAATCTCTCTGCATCACAGCTTAGAAAGGAAGTTTCCAATGTATGATGAGAGAGCAGAAGGACTAAGCAAGGAAAAGATGCTGAGATATCCATTCCAAGGTTGGTTTACAAGAAGGAACATGCAAAACATAAGTATAGATAGAGATCTACATCAAGAGTTGTGTGTATATATATATAAATACATACTAAATATATTTTTGCAAAGGTGATTCATCAACTAAGTCTGTACTGTTTTCTAACACAGTAGCAGCAACTTGATGCACACAGCAATTTCCATCCAAGATGCATGCTTCAGCTGCATCCACATTGCTGCAATCTGTAGAATGCATCAAGGAAGCATATTGTGTGCCACATTGATTTCCCCTCACCCCAAAATCTTAGTAATTATAGATCATCATAGACCATTATTTTGCATTTGTTGAACTCAGTATGTTTCAAACACATGCTGTAATTATCCCAGATACAGGGGTGGTCTCTGCTTCCCAAAGCCCACCACACACCATAGGCACTCTGAAGCTGCTCTACAGACATCCTGCATCTGAGTGGTCATTCATTTCCAGTCTTCCACCAGGAGAACCAGGGCAGAATCTGTATGTATGTCCTAACTTCCTACCAGGGTAGACTGGGTCATAGTTACATCTGAGTGCAGTCTACCCTTTGCTGTCTGGCAACTTTGAACAAATGAAATTAATTCCAGCTAGTGGAACAACATCCCTCTCCAGGCCTGGAACAACTGAAAGCAGGCTTTCAGGATGACAGTGACCTTCAGGACAAGACTTCACACATTTGCCTAGTGTTTGGCACACTCCTCTGAAGCTCCTTATCTAAGAGGGAAGCCATTACCCCTTCAAGCTTACACATTCTTGATCATTAGTTTGAGCTAGTAGAATCTTCTGTCAAGATCATAGAGATGCAAACAGACTTACTGTATATCCTCCATGACGGAATGGTTTCAAAAGAACCCTGTGCCAGGAATTACACAGCTTCTCCAACTTTTCAGAGCTATAAATGGTTTCAGAGCATAGATGTTCTATAACAGGAAGGACAGTTGTGGCTCATGGCCTCCTTGACACTGATTTAATGAAGCAGGTGTGAGAAGCTGCCCCATTTTTGGCTGTTTTTGTTCAAGGATGGGTATGCACATGCACAGCCTTTCGGTTCTTCAATTTGTAGCTGTGACTGAACCATGCACGTGAATCAGCAGTGTGTCATCGCAGCAAAGAAGGCTAACTACATTTTCAGCTGTATTGGCAAGAGAAAAGCCAGAAGGTCAAGGGAGGAAATCTTCCCCTTCTCTTCAGTGTTTGTAAGACCACATCTGGAATATCAGGTCAGTTTGGGCATTGCAGTTCAAGGAAGACACTGACACCTTGGAGTAAGGCCAGTGGAGAGTCACCTAAATGGTTATGGGACCTTCATCCACCAAGTCACCCAGAACTTGCTGAACAAAGCCCTGAGAAACCTGTTCTATCTAGCTCTGCCTTGAGCACATGGTTGGAATGGATGACCACCAAAGCCCTCTCCCATCCAAAGTTATTTTATAAATCCATGACTGCATGCTATTAGCAGCAAATCTTTGTGACTATTAAGTTCAGCACCTGGATGCATCAATTTTTTTTTTCTCACATAGCTCTTTAAGCAGTACCAGAAATAGGAACAGAATCTGAAATGGATTCTCTGTATGCTACAAATACAGCTCTTTGTAGTATGGCAGTGAGGGTTGGGGTCCTTCCGAAAGGGCATATATGTTGCTGGGATCCTTTTGGAGGACTATAAGTTGACCAGACATGGTATGATAGCATTCATAGTGAAGAGAACCAAAACAGGCTAAAAGCATCAGCTAGTCTCTGTACTCATTCTATGAGGTGCCTTTTCTAGGACAGCCCCTAAGCGTGTCCACTAACATGCAGGCAGTATGGCACAGTCAGTGGGCTACTAGTCAGAGACAAAAAACAGAGGAGTGCAAAACCACAGTGCTACTGAAATACCCACAATACATTTGGTCAGAACATTTTTTATGTTCTGCTCATCACTAGCGGGTCAGTGCCATTTTTCAGGGCAGGTCTCCTGACAACAGGATAAGGCTGCCCAGCTCCAGACACAGGTGAATCTACTGCCATTGTGACTCCCGTAATCTATCGCGGCTCAGCCTGCACAGTAGAGTGTGTCAGAGTAAACGAGACATTAAATTGTAATTAAACTGGCAATTAAACTGTAAATAACTACAGCAAATAACCTTTTCCATCAAAGAAAATTGTCAAGGTTTTTTTAAAAGTGAATGCAGGAAAAATCAGAGAAGTTCTATTTAAATTAGTGTACAAGGGAAGGCAAACATATACATCTTCTGGAAAAAGTAAAATATGGACATTTTTATGAACCCCTGCAAGACAAAAATGACACAACCAGTTCCTTAAAAAAAAAAACCAAAAAACAATTTGGTCAGAGATAAAGCTTAATAACTTTCAGAGGGAAAGCTAAACTGAAGAGGTAGTTAATAAAAACCTTTACCACTGAACAGGTCTTTTTAAACCTAGGAGGAATGACTGTTGCTCTAATAAATCCCTGAGATATTCTGCAGATACCATCATATTTATGAAGGAATAATGATGATAATGCCTTTCTGTGATTATGGTGGAGAAAGTGTGGGTCATAGATATCAGCAGAAGGAAGAAAGTTAAGGCATGAAAGTGTCCACTCTAAGTCTCACAATAACTTAATCTAGGCTCTCATCTTCAGAAAGAACATTTTAATTTAGAGTTCCAACATCAAAGACCATATGAAATCACTATTTCTTTGAAAGGACAAGAAGATATTGGCCAAAATCCTTAAACTAATTAGTACCAAACACTCCTCTGGGCTGAACTTTTCCCTAGGATCAAATTACTGAGCTGAAGCTAGCAAGCTCTTAGTCCTATTTCAGTGTGGGCAAGGATGAGCTTCTAGTGACAGCAATCTTTATTAATTCCACCTAAAATTGCTTTTTAGTCTATTTTTATTGTTTTCTTTCATTTATTTTTTTTTCTTCTATCCACTAAATAATGTTTCTGACTAGCTATTTCTGGTCACATAAAAACAAGAATTAAAAACAAACCAGTGATTTAGTGGGTTTTCCATTCCTCATCAGGGAACAATCTATTACTGTAATTTGCCAGCAGTTAAAATTCTGACTGCACACTCTACCTCCATCCCTAAGAGAAAAGGACCAATCCTGATTCTTGCAGAAACACGTCTGTCAAGGTTGAAGAGGATGATGGTGACTGTCCAGATAATTTCTCACTAGGACTGGGAATGATATCAAGAAATATAGTCCCAGATAAAAAGGAAGAACAGAGAAAAAGGAACGTAAGAGGAATGGCAACTAAAAAGGTCAGACGCAAAAAAACTAGGAAGGGGATAAAGTATTCTCATTCACAGATTTATGAGCAGCTGGGGAAGATGATCTTGCCCCAGACAAAGAAAGAACTATTGAGTAAGGTCAATAGTTGGTTCCAGTGTGCAACTGAAGTCTCTGTTCCATTAAAATTTCATATTTAAACCCAGGACTTGAATTAAAACTATGCGTTGCCACATTAACTTCTTTAGGTCTCTAAGATATCTTGATTTATAGAAGATAGCTTAAGACAGCAGGTCTTACTACAGATTTATAGCTGTGTAACTGAGAAGAATAAGGTTCACTGGGTAGGATTGTTTTCTTCTTTGCCTAAGTTTTTAAAAAACAAGAAAGGTCATTTTACATTAACATATTCTAATGATTAAAAATTCACCTTTGACTTGGATAAATATCTATCAAGGTTTGCAGAAGAGACATTACCATTGACCTTATCATCTTAACAGCACTGTTGCAGTCAGAGAGCTCTATTTCCTTCTCATACTGATGTAATTTGAAGGCTATGGCATATACTATAGAAAAAGCAATACGGGAAATAAAACAAGCCTTTTAGTTTGCAAACAAAATGATGCTGCTGACAGACAGAATTGCCAGAGGCAACTAGTTTACCATATTGCATACTGGCTAAAACATAGCTGCGAAGAAATCGAAATAAAAAAGGCTTTTCTCCTAATTATATTAATGATATATAATTTCCAGTTCATTGAGCCATGTGTTTTGCAAGCTTTTAAGCCCAACAGTAGTCTAAACATCAGAATTGTACAGTGACTGCATTTCTGTAAGAGAAGTAAATATGTTTTAGAAAAAGGACAGAAAATATTATGAAATGGCGACTACTGTAAAAAAAAATCCTGACACTTCCATGGTTTGGCATTTTAAATATAAATACTAGGGTAAATTCACTGTGCCTTTGAATGAAATGACTGTGTGAGCTAAATGAGAACAAGCTCCCTTGAAAATTATTTATCAGGCTATTGATACTCAAAAGTCTTTTCTGAAATTAAAAATACGTTAACTATTTTTTTACCCTAGAAACTCCATCCTGTTTTTTCCTTCATATGGGTGTTCTTGGTCTCCTCTGCATAGTTAGGTGGTAGAACTTACCATGCTTCATGCTGGCCTGGCTTCCTGGGGGTCTTTGTTATATGTTATATGGCACAGGTTTTGTGGAGATCTCGAATTAGAGACGTGCAATTCAGGGTTTTACCTACTTTTCAGTGCTATATTCTAATATTCACTCCCACTCCACTCTCAGGTTGATGTAAACATAAATGTATTTTGCACTTAACAGGCAATTAACTTGCGTCTCTCCAAATGGAGTTATCCCTGTTTTGTATTGGAGACAATGGAACCTCCTCTCTTACACACATTGTGACAATCATGCATAACCACTTGAAATGAAGTCTCCCTCTCCTCAGAGCTAACGCTGACTGCCATTATTATACAGCTCTTCCTCCCACTTTGTGAAGGTCAACTCCACAAAATTAAATTAAAATCCCACTTCTTATTCTTTTTATTACACAGTCGTACATATGATGCGTATGCTTACCAGTGATTAGAAATTTTACACGGGGGAAGCCATAATGTCTATCACCATAAGGTAAGATTGGAGATTGATAACATCGGGGCATTCTGGAAGCTAACGGTTCGGTAGTTTGTCATTTTATACACTAGATTCTGCCTGAAAAGAAAACCAGGACTCAGGCCAGTTTGTCCTACCCACACTGAAAACACTTTTTGTGGAGTGTCACCCTGAGAACCACTTTCAGGAAAACTGATGGTCAAAGAGGGGAGGAAGATCAAGGATGCAGAGCTGTCAGCCCAAAAGAGAATCCTGAACTAGGGGCACCATCTACAGGGGAACAGACAGACGCTGACTCATATCTGTCCTTGCATTACACAGCTGACATCTGTGCAACGCATATGCAGGTTGGTTTGACTACACTTGAACACTCCCTTGTAAAAGAGTATTTCCATTTTCATTTATGGTGCCAGTGTTCAGGAGCCCAGGGCATGTAGCAGGAGCTTTCGGTGCCAGCTGCTGTACAAATGCAGATTAAAAGAGACCATCTCTCTCAACAACTTAGAAGGAGCAGCAGGTGTATATACATCAAATACAAGAAAACAAAGAAAACAAATGACACATTGAGACAAACATCAGTCAGCGGACTTACAAGTTCTTTGATTTTAACCTTTGATTTTTAAGTAGAATTAGAACCAAAACAAAACCCCAGCACTTGTTCTCCACTCCTTTTATCCAACCCATAATCTCACACACTGCTCCAAAAATCATCTTCAGAGACTTTCTTCATATGATACTTTTATTAGTTGTACAGATGAGTTGTTACTCCAGTATTTATTCATTTTACTGAAGGTTAAGTCTCACTTTCGGGACTTGGCTTTCTCACTCTGCTTTCATGTCTTTCATGTTGTCCTGATGCAGGCTTGGCTTCCTAGGAATGTGCCTTCTAAATATATCATCATCATTACCCAGTATATACTGTGGAAACTTCACTGAAATCAAGGGAGAATGACAGTGCCCTAAAATGGGATTCCAAGTTTTTAATTTTCAGCTGTACATACCAGCACTTGGACTCCCAGTCAACTGGGGAAAAAAAAAATTGAGAGAAGGTGTTTCTTTTGCTGAAGAAAGTTTCAGAAATGTCAGCTTGAACTCAGGCAGTCAGAACTTCATTTCTCCCATCTCCCTAAGCAAAAGCCAATTCCTTTGCCTTCAGGCATACAAACTACTCTCAAAATGAAAAAAATTGAGGATAGAAAAGACCAAAACAAAGGAAAAATAAGAATAAAATTACATGACAATGGAGAACACAGTAAAAGAATCTTTTAATTAAAAATAGGTACCTGTGATCTTGTGCAACACAAGGTCAGTGAAGAATTTCACCATGGCAGTCACAATGCAATCCCTGTTAAGTTTCTAATTCTAAACTCTGCCCAATAAGTAAATTAATATAGCACCAATATCATTTACTCATTGCCCTGCCACTGATTTGCCCTCATGATTGTTCTGACTTCCTGTCTTGTACATCTAATTGCAGCAGTTGTGATACTTGGTCACATAAAGGCTGACGTAAGAAAGAAAACCGATGGCACCAAAGCCAGAGCCCCGACTGCTCTTTTTGATGTGCTGCAACTGCCATTGCTCCTGAATTTGCCTCACTAAGTTCAGTCACTGTCATTGTAGTATCTGCTCTTTATATGTCATAAAACTTGCCAGGACAGGCCTGGGAATATTTCGGCTTCATTGGCTTTGGCCCAGAGTTTCTCCTCCTTTATGGAGCAAGCAGAAGTCTTTTACTTTCAAAACCTAGTTTTTATGGCTCACATTGCTTTCTACAGAGAGTAAAAAATAAAAATGGAAAAGACAAACATTGCATAATTCCTAGTCTTGCTTTTTTATTCAGATTCTTCCCAGATGCTCCTGCACCTCTGGCTCAGTCAGAGTCTAAATTAAAAACAAGGGATGTGATGTATATAACAGAGCCTAGTTCTTCACTTGTACTTAGCAGGATTCCTCATGGAACTTCTGAATGGTAGACTTACTTAAAATTCTCATTTGAGGCACTGATGCACCTTAAAAACCAAAACAGAGTAGTTCTCAGATTTAGCATATAATTTCTTCTGGCTTTGCATGTTTCTTCTTTTTTTCTCTCTTGATAGGATACCTTCTTCTTCCCTGAACACACCTGTGGAAGACATAACAATAATAATAATAACAACATCAATAACAACAAACTGTGGTTCATGAGTTTAGTGGCTAGCATTTGGCTAGGACTCCAAGCATTTATCAAGTGGCTCCTCAACTCTTCTAGAACATCCTTGTCCATTCAGGACATGGATGATATCCCCCAAGTTTCACAGATTTCTTTGGTTTAATTAACTCCCATGACTGGACAGTAACCACACATTTCCTTGAGGATGCAGCAGTGAAATACAATTTGCTGAAAGGACCAGAGACCTCTTTCTGTATAAATAAGCTTTTGGGCCCAAAAGGAAGTGAAGGAAGCATGCGTCCTAGAAGGAATGCAACTTTTGCAGCAATTTCTCCATCACAAACTACCAAGCTGAGAAAAATTCAGTGAACACCCTCTCACCACTCTCCCAGACCCTATCACACCTGCCTTTTATTTTACTTATTTTTTAATCTAGCAGAATAATCATGTATGGACTACCTCAGTCAGAGAGTGAGAAGGCGACTGTATATTTTTCAGGGCTACTGCTAGATAGCGTTTCTATTCCTTACTGTCTCTACACTAAGAGGGGGCCACTGGGCTTAAATCATGTTTCTTGTCTGTGCTCAAATACTAAGACAGAGTATGATGTGTCATGCCTTGCGAATGTCAGACTCCCACAGACGTCTGGCTGCGTAGCTGGTAGGAACACAGCATCAAGTCCTCATAATTATTAGTGTTGAAATGTGTGGGGTTTTTAACTGCCCAGATAAATGATCCTAGAGAAAACAGTCCTTGATATTTATTGTATTGTACTGGGAGAGAGAAAACAGCTACATTTTAAAATCATACAGGGTAATCTGGGCCAGGTGAGCACTTTTGAATATGCAGTTTAAATTATGGTGGTTTCTCCTTTCCATAGCTCAGCAAGAGCTGATATTTGCTTTCCTTCTCCCTTTCCCCTCTCATGACCTAATATGCCCAAGGAGAAAAATTCATACAGTGACAAACAGACCTAAGAACCCATGTCCAGAACTGAGACAATCAGAAAATATGTATTTGAACTGAACACTGCAAAAGGGCTGGGACTTTTAGAGGCAAATCCCACCACGAAATGTGGATAGGGAACTGCAGGATGATGTTCTGTTGCAGATGTAGTTAAGTTGCTTCTGAGATGTGCCTGGGAGCTAGTTTCTTGACTTCTCAGTTACCTGCTAATGGTGGCATAGGGGCTCATCTCCTTGCCAGCATTTGCTATTCATCACATTAAGATGTGATTTAGTTACATTTCATTCTTGTGTACTAAGTGAAACTAGCTCAAAGGTTGTGTAATACCTAACTACTTTAAGTTTTCTAGGCACAACTGTAATTCACCAGGATCCTGTACTGCTGTGCATCAAGCCTGGGCTAGAATCTGTATGCTCAGTACCCTGTGACTAATTAAAGGTTATGGGAACCTCTGACAGAAATACCTCACTATTACTTTTACAATTTAGCAGATAAAATTATGTTTTCCTCCTGTGCCTTTGAGGGTATAGATGCAAAAATAATATAGGCTGAGGAACAAAGAACTTTAGTACGTTGTGTTTTCCAAAGCTAACCTTACACCTAAATCTATTTCCATTTCCCTCTGGAACCTGAGCAGCTTTTTATGTTATATTAAACATTAGACAAATAGGGTAGATCTAATTAAAAGTTGAAGAAATGTGCTTCCCTTAATTGAATTTGTTACAGTTACATTTTGCAGACCAATGTTAATCAAAGCTCCAGTTCAGAGTGGATGGATCAAGGGAATTAAGTTAACCCTCGCATGTCCTTACCTGAACACACGATACGCTCTGCTCTCGCCTAAGCCACAGACGCCAAGTACGACTCACTGCTCGCTCGCCACTGCCCGCGGCGGGCTGCCCAAACGCCCGCTGCAGCGGCAGGGCCGCGCACCGCAGGCTCGCTGAAAGTACCGAGTATCGGGGGGGGCAGCGGCAGCGCCTGGCGGGGATC
>NW_010428173.1:2867-3193 GCF_000710305.1 Buceros rhinoceros silvestris | reverse complement strand
TATATGACTTTCAGAGCCTTTTACAAAGGTTAGATTAAAGCATTGGTGCTCTCATTTATGTCACAGCCCAGCCTCACCTCTCTTCTTCCAGCCACTCCTCCCATTTACTTCCTCTTCCTTAACTTGGCAGGAGACTTAGCTATAGGCAGGATCTCCTCCCTTTTCAAACAGCTCAGTGGGAGTTGCCACAAAGGGCTGAAAACATACTGTTTACTTAGAGAAAGAATGGTGAAATACCAGCTGGTTCGGGTTGGAAGGGACCTTAAAGATCATCTAGTTCCAACCCCCTGCTACGGCCAGGGACAAATTCCACCAGACCAGGCCGC
>NW_010428173.1:0-2740 GCF_000710305.1 Buceros rhinoceros silvestris | reverse complement strand
TATAGGCAGGATCTCCTCCCTTTTCAAACAGCTCAGTGGGAGTTGCCACAAAGGGCTGAAAACATACTGTTTACTTAGAGAAAGAATGGTGAAATACCAGCTGGTTCGGGTTGGAAGGGACCTTAAAGATCATCTAGTTCCAACCCCCTGCTACGGCCAGGGACACATTCCACTAGACCAGGCTGCTCAAAAGCCCCATCCAACAGTCTTGAACGCTTGCACGGATGGGGCATCCACAGCTTCTCTGGGCAACCTGTTCCAGTGCCTCAGCACCCTTGCATCACTCCCTGATGAAGAGTCCCTCCCCGTCTTTCCTGTAGACCCCCTTTAGGTACTGGAAGGCTGCCATAAGGTCTCCCCAGAGCCCTCTCTTCTCCAGGCGGAACAACCCCAACTTTCTCAGCCTGTCCTCATAGGGGAGGTGCTTCAGCCCCCCAGTCATCTTTGTGGCCATTTTAATCTAAGCCACAAACAAGTAATTGAGCACAGTCATATCCAGATGCTAATATTTGATGGAAGTGATTAACACTACAATAATTCACAACTAGCTGAGATGTGTCTTCCATGAGAAGGGCTTCTCGTGAGACTGTGCAGACACCTGCCTGGAAAATCCCCCTCAAATGATATTAAAAGCCTCATCTATAAAAACACAGGACTTCCATCAGTCCTTGGGGATTTGCACGTCTCCAAAGATGAGAAGAACTGTCAGGAAAACCTGTCACATCATTTTAGATGTCAGTAGGCACCTAAAAAGACCCTGCTGTGAAGGGACCACCTTTTTAATCTACCATTCTGGAATGTATAAATTCTGTCTGGATGCGAGAGGTGCTTGAAGGGGCTGCCTGCACAGAAAGCAGGTGAGGAACACTAAGGTTTTCTTCAAATGATGCTGGTTTCTAGGGGAAGAAAAAAAAAGCATTTTCTAATCTAGTTCACTACAAAGTATCAACACATGACATAATTACCTTTTTATATGGTATCACAGGAAATTTTCAGCACTGGTGCCTTGCTGAAGCGCTTCTTGCAAAGCCCACTCCTATTAAAATATCCGTTATGTAGTCCTTGGATTTATTCAGGGTTGCCCAAGTTCAAATCAGTTTTAAAAGCAACTCAAGTAAAAGGATGCAAAACCTTGTCATGTCAACACTCCTAGTCTCATTTAAAGCTTTTTCAATGTGATATTGATATAGCTTAACTCCACATCACACTGGTGTTCACACAGGAGCCTTGACCTATTTAACAGATGCATTTTAAAATATCTCCCATTTCACAGCTGCAACTCTAAACACACGCCTATGGGCAAAACAACCTGAAGGTCCATCTGCCTTTGCAGTTGTGCCAAAGGGTTTCTACCCTGATTCCAGTAAACTGAGTCAACCACTGAATTTGTAAGAGGTTTCAGAAATATTCATTTTTTCTAGAACAATCTCTTCAAAATAAAACCAGTTGAAGCACACCTACTAACTGGATGTTTTTAGCTGCTTATTATACTATGGAGAAGGAGCCAAATGTTCCCCTGTCACTCAACCCACTGCTAAAGATGTTAAGTTGCTCTTTTCCTACTGTGGTTTGTAAAAAGAGGGGGTCTCTTTCATGAGGCCAGCTGCCACTGAGAAAAAGCAGATAAGCTTTTGGGCAGAAGCCCCTTCTTTGGGTCTGAAATAGCACCAATAGCCTTAAAGGTGAAAAAGAGCAGAGAATGACTTATAATTTTAATTAGATTACATAAACAGCTAGACCATCTGGAAAAAAAAAAGGCACTTGTATCTGGAGCAAAGGAAGAGATAGCAGGGGAGGAGGAGATAAAAGGCGAGCTCCTCTGGCACACACAAAGAAAGCAGTAAGTAGTTTACTGCCTGAGGAGGGTGAGGGACAGGGAACTGTATCCTGCGCCCTGGTGCCTCTGTCAAATCCAGGATCGTTACCAGCATTTTAGGTCCCATGATGTCCTTTGGAAGTATTTTGTCAATGTTCTCTAAGAATGAGGGTTCAAGGGAGCTCTGAATTTATTTCAACCGTGACAGGCTGCTGCAGAAAAGTATGTGTGAGGAGGAAAAAAGAGGCCTAAGTATTGCTGTCCTGCTGCCTTTCACCTCGACCCTGACTTACCGTTGGAAAAATGAGAATATACCTGCACCAACCAGTCCTTTTGCATGCGCAAAAGTGGTGTCTCCTAACATACGGAACTCGATTTCTCTGAGGGAGTAACAACAGGAAGAATCTATCAGCTTTTTAATTATTTGTCCTTTAAAAAAATATCACGTATTCGGAAAAGGCACAGCGCTCAGTACAGTAAATACATGCCATGGCCCTTACAAGGTGTCAGGAGCATCCCAGCAGCAGCGAGTGAGCACAGCCCACGTTCCAGCAGTCATCACAGATGGTGGAAGTCACAGCAAGACACCCTGTAGGTGAGAAGGCCGCAGTTGGTGGCAGCCAGGACAGCCGGGACACACGTTATCAGGCTGTTAATGGAGCGCGCACGGCAAGAGACACAGTGCCCCCCTCCCCGACCGCGGTGGGTCGAGGTGCCTGGGAAAGGCTCGGGGTGTTTCTCCTTGAACACTGAGCTTGTGCTGAAGAGAAGATTCACGCCCAGGTCAGCGAAAACAATCAGCAAGAGGTAGGAGCTTACAGCTTCTGAGCGAATCTGCCTGTCAGAGCACAGCGAAGCCCGTGGCAGCGACAAGACCCTCCGCAACCCCGGCTGAGGGCAGGGAGGGCTGGCCTTCCAACGCCG
>NW_010428172.1:8613-12498 GCF_000710305.1 Buceros rhinoceros silvestris | reverse complement strand
TGCTGCTTTAAGAGCAACAGGATCTTCCGAATGACATCAAGCCGCCCCCATGCCCCCGAAGTACGCTTGCTGTAGAGATTAAGCCTCACTTTCACCGGAGGGAGGAGCGGTACGGGTGGCCCGGGCAGCCAGCTGCCTGTCCCCTGCTTTGCCACAACAGGCTGGGCTGCTGCCGCGACAGGAGGGGACCTCCAGGCAGTCAAACAAGCCCGTTATGCTTTGAAGACCCTACGGGAGACAGCATTGCTCCCACGCACGTACACCAAAAAAAAAAAAAAAGAAAAAAATTACCTGGGCACCACGCTGGCCAGAGCTTCCCCGGCAAAGGCCCTCCCTGACGGGCGGCAGCCTGGCCCCACACACGCCCAGTCCAGCAGCAACACCCTCAGGGGCTGCTACAGCCGGTCCGCAGCCAGCCCTAGGCGGGGTAACGCCCGTTCAGGGCCGTGGGACCGCCCCAGCCCCGGGCTCTACCTGCAGAGCAAACAGCCGCCTCCGTCCGTCCTCAGTCGCCTGTCCCCTCTCCCCGGCCAGGTGGGGTGAGCAGCGGAGACAGCTCAGTCTGTGCGTGTTTTCAGCTCCTCCTGATTAATCTCCCCTTCCTTCATCTCACATCTCCAATTCATCTTCCTTGCACCGTTGGCCCAGAGTCTGGCAAACTCTTCTGGGTGGAGTTATCTCCAAGGTCAAGAAAAAGCGTATTATTGCTCTGAGATCTTCTCCGGATTGAGCAGCTCTGTGACTGTGGGAGCAGAGGTTTGCCGGGGGATCCCTCTGCCTGTGGCCAGCAGTTTACTGGGGAAATCCTTGTAAAAATGTACAATCCCTGCAAAAAGTCCTTATAACTGTTCCTGGCTAAGCCAGTTCCCTATTCACAATTAAGTTTTGGGGGTTTTAACATGTGTATTATCAAGTACAGTTAGAGCTGTTTCAAGTTCTGTGTTATTTGATCCAAATGTATTATAAAGCTTTAAAGCCATGGTAGCAATATTATTAATTTTCTTAAGCAAAACTATAATCTTGAAAAAATACATTACTTAAAGATACAGCACTAAGAGCTGTTATCTTTGGGGTAAGACTGCAGCCACGGATAAAAGCTCCTGTAATATGCACACTCTGCATTCCATGTGTATTGCATGCTGTTCCCTGCCGCTGCCAGGCTCAAAACGGGAACTGACTGACACATAACAAATTAACTCAATATTCTTTCATTCAAGATTACTTTTGGTCAAACAGTTCATTACAAGGAGTTGGAATTCAAAACAGAATGGTCTGTTATTACATCTATGTTATCAGTTCAGTCTCTAGCTGATTTGACGAGCTGCCCATTGTGCTGGTAATGTTTGAGATTTGTCAGATAAATCAGGTGTTTATCATCCCCCATGACTGCATCCCAGAGCTGTGAATCAGAGGAGAAATCAAAACAAACACGCACATTTGTGGGTGGTTGCAACCACATTCTTTAAGGAAAAAGATACAAATGGTAAAAAACATCACAAATGTTGTCAGACCAGGTATGCAGTTTTTAATCAGTTAAATTTTCCTGAATCACTTTTTTACAGTAACGACCCAGCTCCCAATGCTGTTACTTTTCTTATCCTCCTAAACTTGGTATTTTACTGCCTCGTAGAGCTCTTAAAAATAATCTAAAATCCATACATTAACACATCTTAATTGAGCATAACAAAGTGATGACAGTACAGCCCTGAACACAGTAAAAGACCTAAATTCAACAAGCAGTATGTTAAAGAGATAGAGATGTTCTGACAAAAATCAGAAGGTACTATGTTAATGTGTTAGGACATCATCCACAACAGGACATTGAAACGTTCCTGTGCCATATTTGAAAAAGCAATATTAATTTCAACTATAGCAAATTAAAAACAAACAAACAAAAAAACCAAACAAAAAACCAAACAACTGAAAACTTTGTTAATTGTTTTAATATTTAAACTAGATGTGAGAAATACATTGCAAGTGCTCATTGTAGGGAGAATTAACTTTTAATTTTCATTTTCTATGTTGAAGAACGAGCTAGTTTAGGTTGTTAGTCACATTTTCAACAGACGAGAATTCAACGGATGTCTGGGATGCTGCACTTGTGATGCCATTTCCCTGTATGGCTAGAACAAGACACAACGCTGGAGCTAGAGCCGGGGGACCAGATATGAAAAGATTCGTTCATTTTACTACTGCATGAAAGGTACAGTAGCATCTCTGCCTAATCACTTCACAAAATAACAATGAAATAATTAAAATTTCCATCACCAAAATAACCTTCTTCCTCTCCACCAATTCTACCCAGTGATGTACGTAAATCCCATTTTCTTCTTTCATACATGAGAAACTAAGGCACGGGGGAAGAAATGCCTCCAATCCAAGTATGCAGGAAAGAAGTACACCACAAGTATTCTGAAGAAGCTGGGGAACAGATCTGGATTATCCAACTCTAAATTTATATTTCATTGCGGAGTATATGAACAGAACCAGAATATGAATGCTTAAGTGCTCTGACAGTGAAAGCATGAGATAACCCCCTCCCCATCACAACATTTTTTGCATACAGAAACAAATTGCAGTTGAAGTATGAAAATATTTTCTTCAGAGGCAAGGGTTTATAATCTAAGCTGTGATGCACAGTACAGAGCTTAACATCTGCAGAATGCAAGGGTATTTGTTGCACAGCAATTTCAGCTATATTGCCAGCTCGATTATCACAGCACAGTGCTGGCAAGTGCAGCCTTTTCTGTACGAGAATATCTCATAGCAGATTTCATGGTTGCTAGGTAGCTGTACAGCCCAAGGGCCCTGAAGGAAGCACAAATGCTGCAAATTGGTGGTACCCAATCAACAGTCAATCTGTCTAAGGTTCAGTACTTCTCATTACCTTTTAACCATTATTTACTTTCTATTAGTTAGACAGGATAGTTGTAAAAGGAATGGCTGAAAAGGGCTCACAGAATAGGCGCTTTTTCAAGCCAATCCTAATTATTTTTGGTATAATTACATAATCCATCAAAAGATAAATACAATCTCCAGTCCAAGCTGGCATTGTGTCTAACTTCTACTGGCTGCTCACGGAAATATTTGAAATGTGATGATGGGAAGGAAGGAAGGAAGGAAGAACAGGGTGTGTTCATTCATATGCAGCCTTCACTTTTATTTCACTGCTTAGGACATGTGATACGTGCCTTGCATAGCCTATCTGTAAAGCCAGGGCTGCAAACCTGAGCCTGTTATAAGATATTCCTAATGAAAAGTCAGGGCAGCATTTATAATGATAATGTTTTCATAATTGCTTAATTATCGAGAGGAGCAATTTTCCAGTCCTGTACTGCGTGAAAGAGATTAGCGGAGTGTTTCTTGAAGGATGAAGTCATCCTAATGATTCTGATTTACAGAGTGGTGAGCTTTGAAGTATCAAATATAACTGTACAAGGTTACAAATGGTTGTATGAACTTCATGCTAGTACTAGTTGTCTTCATAGCCTGTGTAATTCATTCCCACACCTTTTTTTGTTTTGTTTTGTTTGAATGACTGCACCACTTGAATGACTGAACCGTTGCAGCAGCCTACTACAGAATTATAAAATGGCTGCTGCTATTCCGTGTCTCTTATTTGCAAAAGACAATATAGTTGAGTTTTGATGCAACTGCTCTGGCATTGCAAGTTGATTTTCAGAGTGCCAGTCAAGTTGATCCTTTCACTGAAAGTGGAGAATGGGGGTGGGAGGGGATGGGGGATCACTTGTATTCCTATTACATACTTTCAGGAAGACTGAATGGAAGATACAGTTCCAGGTGCTGAGCTCTCAACATTCAACCTACACCACAGTGGTAAAAATCAACTGTCATTAGTCAGTGAAGTTTCAGGGAAGGGAAACT
>NW_010428172.1:945-8539 GCF_000710305.1 Buceros rhinoceros silvestris | reverse complement strand
TCCAAAAAATACCTACTAATCTTTGCATGGCAGGAAAAAACCAACCAACCAACCAAACAAAAACAAAAACAAAAAAACCCAGGATCCAAAACCAGGCTGCTCATGGCTCTTATTTATAGGCGGCTTTTGATATCTCGTCTTCATTTGTTTGTGCAGTAGAACCTGCTTAGATGCCTGTTTAAACTCGTTTGTCCTGCCACCAATGAAATACTCTCTGGGATGTGAGATGCCCAAGCTATTTGTACATCATATCGTTAGTTCTGTATTCTGGGAAATCTCCCCACTCCACTCTGAACTTCTCAAACCTTTAAAACCCTTAAGACCTTTCAATTTGAAGTTTAGTTGCAACTTGCATTTTCTGTGAGAATTTTTAGTCACTTGGAATTAATATCCAACATATGGGTTATATTTTGTCTCCATCTTATTCAGTCGTACCTTACATAAGGTTAAGCTATTAGAGCTTCATAATCTGCTTTTGTTCTTCTCTTTTAATAATATAACAGTTCAATTTTCTCAATGATATGAATATTTTAGTATCTAATCATGATCACTTATTGACAACACCTTCTGAAGCTGTTACTGGAATTCTGCTCTTCATTCCATGGTATTCTCAGCACAAATAACTTTGCATGGCTCCTCTTTCCAGTGCAAGAAAATCCTTAACAAAGGTGAAGTCATTTTCAAACACATTACTAAAGTTATCTCTTTTAAACCTTCCAAATGGAATCGAATTTTCTGCCTCTCTTTACAAATCATCTGCTGCAACATTTCAACTTGAAACACTTCACCTGTGTTTCAGCAGTGTAAAAATGCATTTTAAAAATTCATCTACTTCACTTTTAGTAAACCTGGTTAGTGCCCCAAGAAGTTCTAGTAAGAGCCATATGCATATACCACCCCCGCCCCCAAACACAAAATATAATAACTCCAGATCAACAAAATGTTGTCCTGTGTGTTTATGCATCTCATAAGATTTGAGCAGTAAATGCCAAGCACAAATTCAGAATGCCATTAGCTCTTCTGCTGCTCTAGTAGCGTGACCTTAATAAGAATTTGCTCATGTTTGAATTCACGGTTGCTGATTGACACTATGAAAGACATAGAAGAGCCAGGTCTGAAGAGACTGTGAATTGACCCAGCTACAGTGGAGCTACACAGATTTCACACAGCATTCAGCAAATTATCTGCAATGTGAGGAATAATTTTAAATGTAAGCAGATTGAGGAATTGCTCTGCAGAAAGCCGTCTTCTTTATTAATGGCAAAGAGTCTGCAGATTCCAGCTCTTTTCGTTCCCTTTGTGAATGCAACACATGAGTTATCTGCTGTCAGTGTGAGTGCTCACCAATTAATCTTCAGCTGCAGCCCTCTTCTAGAACATGTCACTGCTGTGATTTTGTTTCCCTCAGATGGCTTTCCTGTTATTATGTTCCCACATTTGGATTTGTATCTTAATTACATGTTAATGTTTCTCTACAAGGAAGGGGGTGAATCAATCTCATGAATTAATAGTGAATGGAGTGATAATCCAGGAAGGATAATGCATTGATAGAAGTACTCTCATGGGACGTATTTTACAAGATTGAAAACAACAGCTCATACAGAACTGCATTGATTAGAAGTGATTGAAGGGGTATGTAACTTGAGGATGGGCAGAACAGATCAAAGAAGGTGAAGTTTAACTGAGATAGGAGGCACATTAATTTATATGGAATCTTGAAGAAGTGAAAAAAGCAAGTGAAGCCATTATAAACTCCTTAAATTCATTAACAATACTTACGGATGCACATTTTTCCATACAGAGAATCCTGCTGCATTTACCTCGGCATACGCTAGAGGTCACATAAAGGTTCACTTCTGTTGCAGATAACTTAAAAAGCCTCTTCCAGAATGTGCTGTCTGCTACTAGATAGCTTCCCTTTCCTTTTTGACCCTGGAAAAATCATATTCAAGCCTAAACTGAACTGCAAAGTAGTTAGGAAAAAAATACGGTAGGGAAAAAAAACACAAAACAAACCCCAGAGCAAGTAGGACGTAGGCAAAAATCCACAGACCTATGGTTGAAGTTTCCTGTCTTTGGAAACATATAAATAACCTTCTATTTCAAACAGATATGGAACAAATAATCAAACTGGCCAAAACCCTTTGCCTAAATACTGTTCTAATTTCATAGATCTTTTTATATTGTTGAGAAAGACGGAGAGTTTTTTGTTTCAATTTTCTTGCCAGATCAAAACTTCTCAGCATTCTTTTTCCTTGTGTTTCCATAAAAGGCAAAGATTGTCCTAGAAGCTTTGGTAAATAAAGGAGGAACTGGCAGATGGTTTATGAATACGAGCAGTTTTGAAAAACAAGCTTCATTGCAAATTTACTTTCAAGCAACGGCTCCCGACTACAATTAATCTTCTATGAGAAATAGGAAGACAATGCTTTCATGCTTTTTAGTCCAAATATGGCTAATAAAGGAGAGAGATAGAAAGAGAGACCTAGAACCAAGCACTCTAAATAAAAAGTGCTTAGGTAAAAAATTATGATGTAAGTGTAAAGAAATCTGAACACATCCCATAATCATTAGGAGCAAGGAAAAAAAAATTAAATGGGAATTAAATGTCTTATGGAAAATAGTTAATACCATCATTGTGGTGTAAGCCCATTATTATACGTGCTTAGAATTACCTCTGAAAAGGAATAGATGAGGCAACACCACGAATTTCAGCTTGTATGTTGTTGGGATCCAAATTTGTTTTAGTTATTTGATATTTCAACCTAGTTTCATAAAAAATTGTTATGTGAGAGTAGACTTAGTTCTGTTCGTTAAGATCATTCCTTTAATTCCTTCTCAAAGGGAATTTATCTCTGACTTTAATCTCGCCCTCCATTCAAATAGCAATCATTTTCCATATCTAAATCATCTGGAAACATCCAAAACACAAATACTTTGATTTTTCATAGAGATTTACAGATTTTAGCTAGAAATACAGCAATCAAAGCTGGAATTTTCTTCAGTTGCACTGGTATCGTGTTCCTAGCTATTACTGATACAGAAATATTTTTTCAATAATGAACTTGTTATTGATACTTGTCCAAACTCTCTTCTCAGTATTTGCATTTTTAAAAAAACAATAATGAATGATAGAAGCAAATGAAAAAAGAACTTTTTTCCTATTAATTGTAGTTGTCATAGTTTGAGTTTATGGGGGGGGGAATGAAAAGACCACCTAAAAACATTTTGTCCAAATATCTCCCAGCTGTAGCTTAGTTTGCCCCTTTCCATTATTTAAAATCTATATAATTAAAACCCTCATACATAACAGAAACATATAATCAAGCTCCGAGCTGTTTAAAACGTGATGTCATTCATGGCGTCTGTTCATTCTCCTTTTTTTCATACTTTGAAAACTGTTCCACAGTCCTTTCTAGATTGAAATTATCACATGTTTTCACTGGACATATAATAGGACTATTAATTTTTTTTATGATCAGATTCTTCATATGTCTTATTTTCCTCCTCATTTTTTTACATCAAAGAATGATGACTCAGCTTTTAATACATCATCTTCCACAGAATTATAAAAGAAAAACATTGATATAAAAATCAAGGATCCAAAGAAGAGGACTGAAGAAAACCCCCAAGCTATAAGGTTTCTTATGTTTGCAAACAATATAGTGGTTGCTGAAAAGCTCACAGACGAGAAGTCTTCAAATGGACTATTTTGATTGCTGTGTTCAGGTTCTGGTTACTATTCTCAGGACAAAATATTAGGCATAGAATATT
This sequence comes from Buceros rhinoceros silvestris, assembly GCF_000710305.1. Taxonomy (NCBI): domain Eukaryota; kingdom Metazoa; phylum Chordata; class Aves; order Bucerotiformes; family Bucerotidae; genus Buceros; species Buceros rhinoceros. The sequence continues at coordinate 4,765 of NW_010428172.1, read as the reverse complement.
GCTCAGTATCCCCGGAGCTGATGAAGAATAAGGATTCAATTATATTCTTCTAGTGTCATCCAGCAAGAAGAAATACGTGCTGAAAGCAACTGAAATTAATACCAGAGGAAAACTGAAGCACTAAGTACTATGACAAATTGTAAACTTTAAATCAACAGAACGTATGCAGATAGGAGCTGGGCTCCAAAGGACTCTCAGTCATTTGCTACTTCTTTCAAAACCCCAGCCAAAGGTCTGGTCTCTCATTTAAACTGGGTATATATGCAGAAAACTTAAGAAGCCATCAGAGACTTATCACCATCAACTGCAGCCTAGTTACAGAGTTGCATAGAGAACTACATTCCATTTCCAAAGCCTCCAGTCCCAGAGTCCTATTTTTTCATGATTTAGAGTTATTTTCCATCTCCTCTGGTGATCAACTTCATTATATCCCTCGAGCGTTATTTGGGCTCAGACTATAGCATTTCTAGCTCAGCTAGAAATAGGAAGTTTGAATTAAGCATAGTTCAGGAGTAATTTTAATGGTGCCAGCAAAGAGGTTTTCTGTCTTTTGGAAAGTGTTTTCCCCTCATACTCAATTTATCCACGTATTATCTATGACATTTGCTTTTAGTACTCACTGTCCTTCAGTATGCTGAAGATTCCTTACACTTTTTAAAAGTGTTACCATCTACTATAGGCCTCCAGCTAATGGAGTGGTCACTAATGGCATACATTTTGCATGAATACTAATTGGCGGAAAGATCGTGCAAGTTTGTATTTTGTAAGATTCTTGTAATAGAGTCTGCAGTGTAGCTTTAATATATTATCCACCCTCTTAATTCACAGAGATTTGGTTAGAATTTTTAAAAAGGGGACAACCCATGCACCTTTTTCTTTTTTGTACCTAAGGGTTCAGAAGATAAATTAAGTAGTAGCTGAAAGTGTTAATAGTGTGTGTGGGGGGGATGTGAAATTGAGGCTAACTTTCAAATCCCGGCAGGCATTCATACTCACAGCACGTGTAACTGGAACACGAAGACTACGTTCAGGAAAGCCCCCTTTCCCCACACTGCATCCACCTGAGGGCATTGCTACCGCTGAGAAGCAGCTGACTTCTAAAAATACAAAACTTCACCCCATCAAAACTCTTAGAATAATTCCATGAGCAACCAGAGAGAGGGAGAAACCCTGATCCAGCAGTAGGTTTTAAACTGAATGGGGCATATGGAGCTGATGGACAGAACCTCGCCCAGATAAAGCTGTGAGACAGTGGAATTTGGAGAGAAGGAAGCATGTCTTATCCATAAAATGTTACCTTTGTTGTCAACAAAGGTGAATCTATTTGAGAGAAGAAGTCTTAATTCAAGTACTGGCAGTGTACTGTTACTCAAGACTTCAGTGGGATGTGAAGCTTTTCATCCCACTCAGCTTTGATTGCTTCACTCTGCTTCCTATTAACAATGTCCAAAAAAGTCATTACCACCTGCCAGAGCAGCTACGAATTAGTTGATAGTCTTAATATGGATTTTATTTAGAGACGCAAACAGAGCAATAAAACTTTGCAGCCCTAAGCTGGCACTCTTCTTGGCAGCCGTGAACGGACCTGATACACAGAGCAAGCAACCCACCTTCGTGAATACAGAAATTGTTCAAGCTTGCGGGAATCATGGCAAAAGATGAAGCACACGTTAGCTACAGCAGCATGAGAAACCTTTCACTGAGAACTCAGGGAACTTGGAACAGAGTCAGTGGTTCTTATTTAACTTCTCCACACTTGCCGGACCGCAGCTCTGAACGGCCAGAGTTAAATCCCGAGCTGACAGCGTACGCTGCTGTGTCAGGAGAACAGCTTTGCCTTCGGTGGCTTGCAGTCAGGTGTGAAAGCGCTAATGGCAGTTTTCCTTGCAGCTCTGCTTCTCAGACTTTAAAAACCTTTCAAACCTCCTCTTACACAAAGGGAGAAACATTTACAGATTTTTTTTTTCATGGAGAAGCGGCTGGTTAGTAATGAAGATTTCAAAACAGCATTAAGCCAAAATTTTGTTTTATTCTCCAATTTAGAGTACATTACAGCCTCAAGCATTTAAACTTTGAGTTCACTATGGACTTCCCAGATTCAAAGGTGACCCTTTCTGTCTTTTCATTGATCTAACAGGAGGCCACCAAAATTTCAAAAGTCTTAAAGGTGTATTTATTCTATGTGTATCACCAGAAAATTGCTGCCTAGTAGCAGAGCATAAAACTAAACCAGAAAATCTTTAAATTAGTCTCTTGATAAACACACATTCTGAGGTACAATGGAATAGCCCTGGAAGCCAGACAGCTGAAAGAGAGCATGGTGTTTGCTTGCGATGGTGGTATTCCAGATTTATTAAGTAGAAGAATGTGCATTATGAATAATGAATTGGGGCATTCCCAATTCTTGCATCCCTGCCACTGTTGGGCGATTAGTCTTGTAACAAACCTAATCAAGCTGGGTTCACTTCAAAACCTTTTGCAGATTAGTCTGTTCTCCTTCAGGACAGGGAACCATGGGGATCAACGCATTGCCTTGGTCTTGGAGGATACTCTTTTACAAGGATGAGCCCAAAAGTTCATACATTTCAAGAATTCAGTGTGGTTTAGGCTGATACTTCTTATAGCAGACTTAACACCACATTTTGGGCTGGCAAATCATGTTCTATTTAATGACAAAGCAAACCAAAACAAAAAACACCCACTCACACCTTCTTTACAGATGCTTGTTTTTCCAGTGTCCTAAAAACCTATTTAATTTTACTGAATATGCAGTCTGGTTAAAACCATTCTGGAAAATGCACGAAAACAGTAAAAACCTAAACTTTAAAGTGAAGTGAGTTACACTCAAAAAGTTTAGTGGAGAGGAAAAAAAGTTATCTGGAAAGAACTGAACATGACGGGAGTGATACTTTAACAGAATTTAAAAAGACAAAACAGGGCAACAAACCTGGCAGTAATCCTTATACAACATGAAGTGAAACCTCGGCTTTGAGTATTTAAATGGTTGTTGTAATGATTCTCTACTAGAGTACAGCTCTGTTTTCATCAGCATTTTTGTCAGTTACCTACAGCTAAGCATTTGCAGATAAACAAATCACAAGTTTCTGTTAAGTATTTCAGCTTTCAAGTTATTATATATATAATATATTCAAGTATGAAACACCCTTCATTTTGTAAAATTAAAACAATTATTTAATTACTACATTGTACCCTGCAAAATACAAAAGCGTAACACAAAGTCTTAGTCCCAGTTCATTAGAGCTCTTCAGAGCCTAACCAGCTATGAAGTTCAGGGGCTTGGTGGTTGGACGTGAAGCTGTGCACTTAATGAAAATAATACCTCAAGTCTGTATGATGCCAGAAAGATATGGTTAATTTACAGTTCTGGGTCCACTCCTTACCTCTTTTCTTTGATGTAATCTATTTCTCAGGTGAACTTTTAAATATTTGGAGATCTGGCCATCTAAATCATTCATCTTTCATTCATTCATTCTGTCCTTCTGCCTATTGATTTCAACATATTGTGTGAAAATTTACATATTAGTTGAGGTTGTCTGAAAATGTAACATTTCCTGCTATCGCCTAGTATAAAAGCCTAGTTTAACCCCTTTAGAACATCCCTGTGCTGGCCGTGTTTGAAGAATCCAAGACTATGGAGTGGAGCAAAGACTTCAGGATCCAGTGCCATGTTTATAAAAGTTACAAACAAACCTAGGACCCTGGCTAAAATACTGACGTTGGGGTTAATGTTAAAAGCTCAGTATGAAGATGGTTATTTCTTGCCTCGTTCCCCCTTGGTTTTACATTGACTGCATTCCTG
>NW_010428172.1:0-883 GCF_000710305.1 Buceros rhinoceros silvestris | reverse complement strand
TCGTTCCCCCTTGGTTTTACATTGACTGCATGCCTGCAAACCAGGGTTAAAGTGCACCAGACTAGCCACCCACAAAAAACCAGGAAATGATTTTGAAATGTAGATCAATGCAATTACTAAAAAAGAATGTGGCCAGCAATAGGTCATTTGTGGTTTAAAATACCTAAGTATATTTCTGTGGCTAATAAATACACTTTAAGGGTTCAGGGGTCGAAGCTGTTGTACTTGCTATATCCCAGCAGCAGTGTCCAATAGGAGACTTTTTATTGAATAAAAGGTGCAGCCACTCTTCCCATTACACTGATTTTGATACTACTATTTCTGGATTACTCCTCCATCTGCTCTAGAAACCAACTGATGTTCATCTGACCTACACAAAGATGCATGCAGTCTCACAAAATTTTGCAATTCTAAAAACCAGACTAAAAACTATATACATACACACATTAATTTATTGATTTGAAATGTGAATTTAATAACACAGTCGGGTAAGTGATAAATATTCTCCTATTTTCCCTGTGTATATAGCATTGCTCTGAACAAACAGCAAACTTCTGATCTAAATAGCCATCATCAGATACTTGTCACGTAATAAAGACTATGAATATTTTGATACTAAAATCAAAACTGCAATTATGCTTTTAACTATGACTCATTGCTGATTTAGATTGTTTAGATCAAGTATGTTTCTTTATGCATACAAATGATATATTCAGTTTGCAGATTGTGTGAGAATTAGGACACCCTAGCTAGACATTATTGCTGCTAAGTGCTTGGACTTCGTGAGCGATGTTCCTGGCAAACACTCTGGTTGCTTCTCGAAATCTTTCATTATTGCTGAAACAAATTTGGGGGCTTGGTAGTCTTTATATATATATATATA
>NW_010428171.1:3736-5924 GCF_000710305.1 Buceros rhinoceros silvestris | reverse complement strand
AGGCCAGTAAACTTCCTGTGGATATTGGCTGCCTGACAAAAGTGACATAAATTCTGCCTTTTTTTAGGGTGGGTGTTATTTTTTTTAATTGAGTTTGCTAACAGGTAGGAACTTTGCCCGCCTCGCCCTGACTTTGGGATATATACGTTTTAGGGACGAGCTCAGAGGCAGGGGGATTTCTGCAGCTCGGTGGGCAGGTTGCAGAGGGAAGGTGAAAATGTCATCACCCAGCTATAAAACTCGGTTTATTTTCACTTTTTTTAAGACACTGGAGGCACATGTTGCCCTTGCTGCCCTCTCCTGTCATCTCTGAGGCTTCATCCCACCCATGCTCCAGGCAGGTGACGCGTTTCCTGCAGGAGCCAGATCTACCCTGAGGTGCAGCTGAAGCACAAACCCACGCAGGACTCGGCAGGCTCCTTCGAGAGAGATTTATTATTTAAATAGTAATTATTTTATTTAACTGACAAACAGCAGAAAAGCTCCAAATCTCGGCACCTTTGGGCTTTCTGAGCAGAGCTGCGGATCTCAAACGGACAAGACCCCAAATGATGCTGCATAAACAGCAACTTCAAAGAGCAGCAACGGCCTCAGGACAAACCCAGCTTGTGCACAGGGTCTAATGCTTCTTATCCTGGTGGGTACCAGCCCAGAGCCTTGAAGAGCATCAGGCACATCCCACAAAACCGAACAGCGGCGCTGAAGGACGCTGCCCGGGAGCAGGATTGATGACCTGGTTGTGTCTGCACTTGGGTTTTTTGGTTTTGTTGGGGGGTTTCTGGGTTTTTTCTAATAATACCTCTAAAGAAGTGATGCCCCTGGGCAGATTTGTCCCAGGCTGGCAGGAGGATGAGCAAAAGATGAACCCTCCTCTGTGCCAACCCCAAACCCATCAGCAGCATCGCCCTGGATGTGGGTAAAGCGCGTGGCTGTGATCGAAACCTCTCGTTCAGGCTCTATATTCCCCTTCTCAGCTCCTGCACAAACTATGAGGCAAAGAAAACTGCAAAATGGGTGCTCAGGAGGGGCCACGCAGCTCTGCTGCCATCACAGTGCACGGAAAGTGCCGCAATTTGGGGTTTTTTTCTGCTCCAGTGCCCCTCAGGCATGCTGGGCTGGCACCCACCAGAGCCTAAAACCTTGGGGTGGGGGACAGACAGACAGACACATGCACACAAACCTGATAAAGTGCGTTTCCTTAGACAACCAGCCTCCCAAGTAACAGGGAATATTTGGGGATATGCCACTCCCTTCCTCTCCCGGCCGATCCTTAGGGACCTGGAGGCAGGGGAGGGTGCGTGCAGCAGTGATGATCACCCAGCCCCGTCTCCGGGACCCATACCCCTGTCTGCATGCTGCCTTCAGCCCGAAACGACCGCGAGGACCTTGGGAAGCCCTGCTCCCCAACACCTCCCCCCCAGTAGTAGTGTTATAGCAAAGCCCCCCCATACTTCACCCCCCAACCCTCCCGTAGCATGGCTGAACACAGCCTGCACCTTCATGAGGTGGGAGAAGCCCCGTCTAAGGGTGACAGCAGCCCTGTCTAAGGGGGACAGCAATATCCAGGTACTCATCAGCCCTTCCAATCATGTCCCACTCTATTTTTTGCCCTGTGAGAGCCCACACAGGGTTTCCCAGACGTGGTGACACTTGGCCGGGCCACCCGTACCTGGTCCACCCTCAGCAGCAGATAAAGTCTCTTCATGGGCCATAACATCTGGCAGGGCTGTGCTTCAGCTGGCAGATGTCTCCTGGACTGGTCGATGATCTATGGCCCACAGGGGTCCAGCTGTACTGCCAGTTTTGTCTTTGCGGGGGATGAAGTCTGTCTGTTCTGGCTCGCAGGCGTCACCCGGCAGCACAGCACCGAGCGCAGGAACCGCAGGACTGGCGGCCTCAGGATGGCAAAGACCCACGGGTCAATGATGGAATTAATAGAGAGAAACCTCAGAGCAAGGAGGTCCCAGACTTGGTTGTCCTCTGCCTTGCGGAACTTGTTCATGTAGGCGCAGATCTGCAAAACGTGATGGGGAGAAATAATGTCAGGTCTCAGCTTCCAGGATCCGGCCCCCAGGCAGCTTCTTGGGGACATTTAGAGTAGAATCACAGAACCGTTTGGGCTGGAAAAGCCCTTTCAGCTCCTCGAGTGCCCCCGTTCCCCAGCACTGCCAGGTCCCCACTGACCCCT
>NW_010428171.1:2896-3668 GCF_000710305.1 Buceros rhinoceros silvestris | reverse complement strand
TTTACTAACCACCCCCTTAGCAAGACACACCTCAAGCACCAGCTGCTTTCTCCACCGCATGGACCTCCACATGGCTGGGAAACCCCTCCAGGGACAGGGACTCCACCACTGCCCTGGGCAGCCTGGGACACGCCGGCACAACCCCAACAGGACAGAAACGGCTCCTCAGGGACAACCTCAACCTCCCCTGGAGCAACTGGGGGCCGGCTCTCTCGTCCTGTTGCTTGTTCCTGGGGAGAAGAGACTGACCCCCCCCTCGCTGCACCCTCCTGTCAGGGAGCTGTGAGAGCAATGAGGTCTCCCTGCAGCACATTTCCACACAAAGAAGAGAAACTCCAGGCTACTCGATTTGCTGTCGCAGCACACTTGCTGCCTCCACCGGTCTAAATGAACTTTTCGCTAACGAAAGCCAGGCTTGTGCTCTGCTCTCAACCCGCAGCCAGTTTCATTTAGCCCTAACGCAATTAAGCCAGCGGCTGCTTAAGCGTTGGGTCTCACCTGGAAAACCACACGGGACCAATAAATGTCCAAGACGGAGAGGATGAGGGGTGCTGGACCGCTCCTGTCCTTCCTGCAACATGCAGACTCATCGCAGCTGACGCAGCTTCCTGGCAGCGTGACTCAGCACTCCTTACTCATAGGGGTCGAATCGCCACCCCCTCGCTGCAGGGGAGAGGGGATGCTCGGAGGGGGACAGGAACTGGGCGCACAGGAGGCAGGAGCATCCCTGCTCTGGCCAGGATCCATTGGGTACCACCCAGGGATGCTCCAT
>NW_010428171.1:2448-2679 GCF_000710305.1 Buceros rhinoceros silvestris | reverse complement strand
GCTGCCCCGGGCTCAGGGCTTCTTTTGGGAAAGGTTTTGTGGTGGTGTGAGCTGATACTTGGTGGGTTCACATGCTTGGGTTGCTCCTCAGCGGGTGGCTGCTGTGGGCAGCCCCAGCCAGAAGAGAAAGTGTCACACCAAGGAGGCACCGGTGGCGTTCGGCAGCTCGGTTTGAGACGCTGCCAAAGCGCAGCCTGAACGCAACCCCACATGGGAGCCAGGCGGTGGGAA
>NW_010428171.1:1099-2348 GCF_000710305.1 Buceros rhinoceros silvestris | reverse complement strand
TGAACGCAACCCCACATGGCAGCCAGCCGGTGGGAAACGGCAGCCGTGCTTCTGAATGACTCGTGTCTGCTAGCACAGGGCCCGTGGGATCCCCACCAGCACACTTTCCCATCTCAGCTGCCCCCAGCAGACCCGCAGGGTCCTGCCCCCATGTCCCTGTCAAGGGGTCCTGCTTCGTAATGAGCACTGCACCCAAATCTCGGGTTTTTTGGGACGTGGGGAGAGCCGCCCATCACGTGTGGGCCCACTGATGGGAGCCGCAGAGTCCCTCAGGATGTTGACTCTGGCTCCCAGGATGCTCATGAGGGTCTGGACATTCCTGGTTCGTCTCTTCTGCCCCAAAACTGAGGCAGCCTGGCTTGGTCACAGCCTGTGGTTATTTTCTTTTCCCTTGGGAAAGGAAAGGGAGCAGGAAGGCAAGGTAGCTCCTGTTTAACTCCGGGAGGACAAAATTAGCGCTGGCCGCGCTCCTGACCTTGGTGGGGCTCGCTTCTAATGGGAACAAAATGACCTCCCACAGCAACGGGCTCGCACACACAAGCAGGGGACACGAGTGGCTTGAGGCGATCCAGAGGCTGTGATGCTGCTCATGTAACACGGCTGGGATGGAGGAAAAGCGTCCCTTTGGTGGGAAGAGCCCAGGGCAGAGCCAGGACACTCGCTCCCTCCCCTTCCTCACTTGGTGTTTTGACCCATAGTTCTGTCAGGAGCCCTGAGCATGGACCAGGCAGAGGATGTGGGCACAGCTCTTGGGACGAGGGGTGCTGTGGCCCCTTCCCAGCAATCATTTGTCTCCATGCCTGCACCCCGGTGTTGTGGAAGAGACCTCCATCGAACTTCTCCAGCTCCATCCCTCCCTCCTGCCACAGAAATCTGGGATAACTCTGCCGGCTGAGCACGGATGTCTCCAGCCCAGTGGCACCTCTGTCATCCCCATCTTTGGATGTCGAATGCTCTGCCACTCCTCACACCTCCACCATGAGTGCCCACCTCTGAGGAGTGGCTGTGACACAACGTGGTCCAGGGACCCCTACACTGGACCCCGTCTGAGCCTCAGAGCCTCTGCGGGATGGGAGGGCACCTCTGCTCCTGCCACCCCATCTTCCTGCCACCCCATTCTCCCCCAGCCCAACCCAGTTGCCCAAGGGATGTGCAAATTGAGTTTGTAGCAGAGCTGGGGTCTCTCAGGCTTTGGGAGGAGCTCAAACCTTGAGGTTTGGCCATGGAGTTGGCGGGGGGGAGCCTTATA
>NW_010428171.1:422-987 GCF_000710305.1 Buceros rhinoceros silvestris | reverse complement strand
GGGAAAGAGAGAAACAGAGGTGCTGGGGAGAGGGACCCCACCTCAGAGGAGAGACGGTCGCACTCACCGTGAACGGGAGGGAGCAGATGACGAAGGTGATGGTCATGATGGACAGGAGAAGGAGATGGTCGATCTCCTCGGCCATGGAGAACATGCTCCGGCTGCAGCCACCTCTGGCCCGGGGTTGCTCGAGCGTGGCCAGCCGTCGGGTCTTCTGCCCACGACGGTGCATGCGGGCCAGGTTGGCAATGACACTGAGGTTGCAGAGCAGCACGGAGAGGATGAGGAAGAGGAGCAGGGTGGCGTAGAGAAGCGAGAAGGTGACATTCAAGCCGGATACTTCCCTGGCGCCGTTCTGCTGGAGGTAGTCCAAGTGCATCTGGATGAAGCACCAGGTGCCGGGGCAGTATTGCACGTACCGCCCGAAGCCCATCAGCGGCAGGGAGCAGAAGGTGGCAGAGAAGGCGTAGATGGCAGGCAGGGCAACCAAGCCCATGCGTGGGCTGAGAAAGCGTTCGTAGAAGTAAGGCTGCCCCAGGGCCAGGCACCGCTCCAGCGCCATGGC
>NW_010428171.1:0-296 GCF_000710305.1 Buceros rhinoceros silvestris | reverse complement strand
CAGGGCGAAGACGATGGGCATGGTGGCGATGCCGAAGAAGCTCATGGCGAAGCCGAAGTAGAGGCAGATGTGTCCTCCTTGGGTCAAGGCGGTCAGGGTACGGTGGTGGTGATAGGAAGCCAGGACGAAGGGACTGACGGAGCAGGTGCCCAGCAGGTCGGTGACCACCAGGGCCAGCACCAGGACGTGGAAGAGGGAAGGCGGGCGAGCCCAGGGGCCACGGCGGCAACGCAGCAGTAGCCCCAGGGCCAGGAGGTTGCCCAGGAGCCCGGCGGAGAACATGAGGGCGCTGACCA
>NW_010428170.1:2401-4811 GCF_000710305.1 Buceros rhinoceros silvestris | reverse complement strand
GAGAACTAGCATTTTGGAACACTATAAATGTTTAAACTTTAATACATGTAATTACTATAGTTCATTCAAGACTGTATGAACTAAAACTCAGAAGGACACTATATCCTCACAGTGACATTTCCCAACCTAGGACACAGACAAAAGACTCATGGAAGCCCTACACTTGCTTAGAACTGCATGTTCTTCAAAGTATGGTTGCAATGGTGTTAGTCTTTCCTTCTCGGCAGTCTCAGTTTCAACTCAAGTTTATTTGCATGGGATGTAATCACGTACCCACACACAATTTACTAATCAAAAGCTATCCAGGTATTTTTGTGTTTGTTTTTAACATTATAGTAGTATACAGTTAAGGTCTAAGAATTATCTCAAAGAGCAGAATAAATTATTTGAAAACATAAAATATATTCAAAAGTACAACATGCTTACTTTAAAAGACCTCAGTAAAACAGTTTCTTCAAAGGCAAATTATCTAAGTACTACTTTCCCTCAGGTATTAATTCAAAATTCAGTGCTCTGCTAAATACTTCTATTTGAGAAATCACAAGTTTTCTTCTGATTCCAGTCATAGTTTTTCTTATCAAGTGTATTAAACATTTTGTTTATGAATCACAATGCTAATTTGAGAGTAAAGACAAAACCCCCAGTATTTTAACCTGAAATATACTCTTAGAAGATTGTGTAAGGTAAGTATGGTGCTGTACTTGAATTAGGACACACAACAGTGTGCTGAAGTGTACTATACTATGTCAGCATAACCACGTACGTGGGTTTTCCTTTGAAGTACCCAGCCTTTTTCTTTATGCAGCAGCCTCCAGAGCAAGACAGCATTTTGAAAATGAAACCCTCATCCGACTGAAGAGGAAATATTCCTCCTTTGGTAGATGAAATTGCACTTTAACAACAGTGATTTTCCCCTTCAGTCCTTAAATCAAGTCTCATATCGGTCTCTATGGGTAGTTATTTTTGGAACTGGCACTCATATTTGGCTGGCATTTGTTCACTCACAAATGCGGGACCAAGCTTCCACGTCTAGCTCAGAGGTGAGATAGACAGGAGCACATGTGGAAAGGCAATGCCACTCAACCAGCCAGACCCCAGTGGGGCAGAAGCAGCCCTATGTCTGTGTTCTTCAGCGGACTTCAACTTGGCTCACACAACTGCTTTGAAGCTAAGGGCACCGGCTCATGGCCAAAGAAAGAAAAAACTAATGCCTTGGACACTGCAGCGCCCAAGTTTGCCCTCAGTGACTCTCAAAGAAATCCCAGTTATGTCCACAGGTTCACACAGTCCTAGAGGGACACGAATGAAATTGCTATTATTTATGCAACTGAAGGGAACAAAATGAAAGACGGAAGGTGACAGCTCGTGGAGCATGCCTTTGCCTTAAAGACACAGTGATTGCTCTCTGAGATTGCTGCTTGCTGAAAGATGAACTTCAGGCAAAAGCTGGAATTCAAACAGCGGGTGAACATCCCAGAATCTGGCCAGTTCATAAAAGAGTAAAGCTTTCCTGACTACCACAAACCGTGTTTAGAGGAAAGAATTCTGTCCTTTTCATTTTGCGAACAAGTATCCCCAATCCACTGTCACCATAAATCTTCTAACATTCAATTACTATTGCACTTGAACTGAGCGAGCTGACTATTTAGTGACCCAGAAAATGCGTTATTCTCCACAGGACACAGTTCTGCTAACCCTTATCCATCTACCTGCTGCTACTCACAGAACATACATTTTGCTGACTACAGCAACAGTAACCGTTTTATTCTATTTTATTTCTGCACATTGAATACTTGCTAAAATGGATTCCTGTCATTAATACGCTCAGCAGAGCTGAGGAGCTCTGTAATATGGTTAAATGAAGCTGGAATATTATCACATTACATAATTTAGAATTTACAAAGCGTAAGCTCCTCACCCAGACTATGGAGCAGCCTTCATAGCCGTACAGTCCAAGAAATGTGAAAGAATTTTGAGTTGCAGGATCAGAATCTTAATTCAAATGTATCAGGTGCATTAATTAGAATGGTTTCCACTCAAAGTTCAGAAGTCTTTTTTCCCATGGGTGATTTACTCTTCCCTTCTCTTCAGGATCATCAATCTGTCATCTTGGTCAGTTTTGCCAAAGTTGATTACTGGAACCCCGCTGGCACTTCTTTTATACTACAATTTAATTCCACATTTCCTCTATATAATGTCTTCTACTACCTTTGCTTTCAAAACCCAGATCACTTTCATCTTCACTGATGTGATTGTCACATTTTGGGATGCTGTGCAGCGTAAATCCTCTTCTTTAACCCCTCCACACAGCTGTGCTGAAACTATTATTCTTCCTGGGTGATTTTAAGAGGTCCGATCTTACCTTCTGTGGTGGTTGGTTTTTTTTTTTTTGGGGGGGGGGGGGGGGTCT
>NW_010428170.1:0-2328 GCF_000710305.1 Buceros rhinoceros silvestris | reverse complement strand
GGGGGGGGGGGCGGGGTTCTGTTCTGCATGTTGCCATTGCGTTGCATACACGCATGATAATTGTGTATGCTATGGGTCCAATTGTTGCTTCAGACAACACAGGGTTCTTGAAAAATTATGAATAAAACCACAAATGCCACAGGTCTGTTTTTATAACAAGCAGCCTCACTTCCCAGGGGTGCTACTGTCTAATTACAAAGACTATGTGGTGCTGGGGGCTGGATCATGAAGAAGAGGGAAAGAAACGTAAAAGAAAAAGGGCACTATAAATAATACTCACAAATAGCTGGAGGCAGATAAATCAGATGTAAGCAACTGTGATATTTTAAGAAGAAATTAGAAAAGCCCATCATTAATAATAAATCTTCCTTAAAACTGAAAGTCATTTCCAAATGCAAGTGGGCAAAACAAACAAAAGAAATATTGTGCTATACTTACTCTATTTATGTTTTAAAAAGTATGAAAAAGACAATTAGGCAGTGCATAAGATAAGCATCGTTTTAGAAATTCCTGCCCATGCCAGTAACTTTATTGGCTCAGGTATTTGCAATTTTGTTAGTACTACCCAGGCACTCTAGTACTGACAGGATCTAGCCATCTGAGTTGTGTTAACTTACCATTCTAAAAAAAAAAAAAAAAAATTCAGTGCTAACAAGTGCTAACTTCTGAAAACATACCATGAAATATTTGAAACCCATGCTGTAAGTTGTAAAGAAACATACATGCATAAGGTGCTTATAGACTTTTAAAGTGTGGGTCCTCACCCTCTTTCACAAAACCAAGTATAAGCACACTAGGTTTCTTGCATGAAGATGAGTAAGTTTGGTACATTTTATTTAAGTTTGGGGGTTTTACTTCTTTTTTAGAGATTAAAGCATAGAATCATAGAGTCATCGAATGCTTTGGTTTGGAAGGGAACATTCAAAGTCATCTAGTCCAATCCCCCTGCAGTGAGCAGGGACATCTTCCACTAGTTCATGTTGCTCAGAACCCTGTCTGACCTGAGCTTGAATGTTTCCAGGGACGGAGCATCTACCACCTCTCTGAGTAACCTGTGCCAGTGTCTCACCACCCTCATTGTAAAAAATTTCTTCCCTATATCTAGTATAAATCTACCTTCTTTTAGTGTAAACCCATCACCCCTTGTCCTGTCACAACAGGTAGCTGTTAGCATTCTATAAATACTGTGAATACCCATTTTTCAATAGGAACAACATATCTGCCATTTTTCTTCCTCTCTTTTCATAACATTTGTTAAATAATTACTGATTTGCTAACAGAGTGTAGGCAATCCTAATATTTCATAACTGAAATTAAAATGGACGAATTTTTGGCTCCTGGATACTATGTGAAGGCACACTGCTTTAATTGATATTACTGCACATAACAGTGCAGTTATATCAACTGCACTGATACAGTGATATTGATATTATTGACATTGATATTACTGATATTGATATTGCTGCACGTAACAAACTTCTCCCAAATTTGAAATCTGGAATTCTTTTAGGCAGTACAAATGATAAGAACATGTGACAGGAAAAACATAAATCTTGACTCTTTACTTTGAAAAGATCTAAATGAATAAAGGCAGCAATTTCCACCAACTTTTTAATGCAAAATGTTTTGAAATATTTTTCCCATGAGGTCCACTATAGAGTTAGCAGAATTTCCAAAACAGGTTTGAGAGCTATCATAGTTTATTGTAAATTAGTATAACTTCAGTGATATAATGATTTACATTAACTTAGGATGTGGCCTTTAATTTTCATGCCAAATGACACAAATGTGACCTTGATGAAAACCACAGGTTTAGGGAATACATTAGGAATGGCACCTTTTTATATACACATGAAAATACTGCAGAAATAACCTACTTTGTTCCATAATGCTGCACCTTTGTTTCTGAAAAGCATCTCTGTTCTTCTAATGTTCAGACTAAAACCATACAGCTCTCAGTTCACTCTCTTTGCTGCATCCCCTTCCTCTTCTGATTCGACCTTTATGTCTGACTGAGGCATTGATCTTCTTGTCAGACAAGACATTAAGAAACTGAAATGGTGGCTGATTTGTGCTTAATTTATACAAATATTTTTAGAGTGAATACATTTGATTAAATGGTATGAGAGAGGTCTCCTTTTCTTGTAGTAGATGAAGGTGACTAGCAGCTAACTTATATGTTCCAATTAAAACTACTCCGATTTGGTGTCATTGTGTCCAAATAATTTTCCCCATTAGAATGCCAAATTTTAGAGAGGAATGATTCCAGAAAGATTCCAAATCTATGCTCACATTTGCACAGGCAGAAACAGCCATGATTGGGGGGGG
>NW_010428169.1:2023-13903 GCF_000710305.1 Buceros rhinoceros silvestris | reverse complement strand
AGGTAAAGCTAAAGGAGCAGGGAGTTGGACTCAAGGGTCCTTCTGGGCCCCTCCCATCTGAGCTATTCTATGACTCTATGAACTATTTACTTATTTTCCAGAGATCGAAGACCCAGAGATGAGGGAGGCAGAACATTCCCATCCACATAATGCAGATGTGGAATGCAGTAAGATTCGTATCTGTGATGTGCAACATCTATCGCTTTTGTGAGGTAGGAAGAATATTGAAATACACATTCTGCAAACGCCTGTTTATCTACAGGATTCCCAAACTGTCTGAACACAGGTCACTTCAAATCCAGATGGGCATCTCTTGCTCTAGCTTCTCTCTCTGATTGAGGCTCTACTGTGCCCCTTTGAATATTTTAAAATATAGCACTCATCAAGGCTGAACTGTTGCTCCTTAACTGCACGTTAGGCTGAGCCCCTCAAATCCCACAACTACACATGCCTGCTCCTTCTTGTTAGTCCCCTACCCAAGATGAAAGGAGCTGCCAGCTTCTATCCAAACAAACGTATGGTGACATACAGCTTAGAACAGTGCCACACAGAACGGAGGATGCCAGCATCTGCATAAAAAAGCTATTTTATTAACAGCGCATAAATAAGCACATACAACCCTTACATACATTTTTCAGGTAACACCACAAAACCATCCTACAGTAACTCCAGAACAACACAAAAGTCCTGCCCAAGATGCCAGTGCGAACAGGCGTCACCTCCACAGTTTCAGGATTTCAGTCCAATTTGGGACAGTTACCAGAGGGGATTTTTGCTGTTCCAGCTCCTGCGGGTTCAGAGCTATGCTGCCAAAGCCACAGATGTACTGGCTGAACGGGTACGAGACCTGACTAGCCCAAGGAAAAATCGTTGGACTGAGCAATATGCTTGTTGCTGAACCACAAGCACAAGGATTTGCCCTCTGCACTTTCGTATCAGGTGCTGATAACTCAGTGCTGTGCTCTCTGCGTGGCTGCATTAACATTTTGCACCACACTTGCTGCTCCAAACAAATCTGGTGGCAAATCAGTGTTTTACTTCAGTTTATTAAAGCCCTCCAAGAATCATGAAAGACATCTCAGAGAGAGTCACCACTTTGGCAGAAAAGCCCAGAAGAGACAAAAATCAACTTCGAAAAATATCACCTTTCGAAAGAGACTATGACACCACTTCAACAGTGATGATTTCACACTTCCCGGTGTCCTGATCTGTGCAGGTCACATGCAAGGACCCATCCCTAGACAAAAAAGAAAGGCATGGTCAGGACTATTGCAACCAACTCTTGGTATGTTACTGCGTGTTCCAGAGAGGATAAACAACAGTCTTCATGCAGATGAAAGGAGGAAAGTTTAACACTGAAACAGCCAGGGAAGAACAGGCTTCGCCCGTTCACAGATGAAACTGAATTTAGTTTATCAAGTGTTTAGTCACACACTTCTTGCCCTCCATTAAAGCATGTATCTCCTTCACATATGTCGTAAGATTCAAGCATGTGTTTAAAAATAACTAAGTTTTAATACGGGTTTGTAAAAAGAATGTGCAGTAATATTATTCAGAAAACTTGACTTGTAAAAAGCAAAAGTAGTCTTTTAATACCAAGGATCCCCTTCAGCAAGGAAAACCTTAATTTTCAAAATCTAAGAATTAGAGACAATATTGAATCCTACTTCATCTAGATAAAGTCACATGTAACATTGAGGTAGAAATAGAAGTGTTCTACTGACCTTTTTCACCTAAATATTACTAAAGCCCCCTTTGACATAACGCAGGTTTTCCTGCATTACACATTATTCGCATGTATAATCCCCCAGACGTTTTTCTTGTCAACGCTAAGTGCAGATTTCTATATGACTAACCAGCTAATTTAGGTGAAGTCTATTAACAGAGCGCATTAATATGCCTGACAGTTAACATAAGAAAATGAAGTGGTTTGAACTGCAGTAGAAAGTAGGGATTTAGTTTTTCAGCAACATCTAGACGAGTTTTCTATTTTTCAGAAAAGCAGTATGAACTTCAGGATAGCCCTTGGAAGACAAACATATTTTGATTACTTAGAATTCCACCTTCTGATATGTTTGCAAACTATTCAGACTATTTCAAAGGAGCCCAAGCACTCCTATGAAGGCCAGACAGTTAGAGAAACATGATGTCATCCCTAGTCCCCGCTCTGCCACAAGACACTTCCTACCTTCCCATAATAAACAAGTCATTCGGTAAACAGGAGATTTAGGAAACCTGATTTACTGTGACATTATTTCTCATGCTTAACACCCTGTCTCTGAAGGGACAGAGCCACAGGTGTTCACCACAAATGCTGCATGTCCTGCATGGATTTCTCAGCAACCAGGAAAGACAGATTCTCCTTCAGTTTTTCCCCAAAAGTGTGAGTGTTCAACAGAACTACCCAACCCCCTTCCACGGGAAATCAGAAATCCTGACTGCTCTCAAGCGTGGTCGGACTGATCCACGGTTCAAAAGTTGCTACAAAGTCATCTATAGTATTAAGTTTTGTTTCTTTAGGCATCAAAAATGAAAGCACAGAAGGTACTGCATAAACACCACAATCCTACAGAACTTAACCCCTGCTAAGACACAACCCTGTAAGCAATGAAACGCTCCAGTTTAACACCAAATTAAACATTCTGTGACAGGAGAAAAGACTGCTCATCAGAACTGGGACACAGCAAGTTAAACAGCTGGAGGAGAAGTATTTTGGGTACCTTTTCATGGTGAGAACAGTTAGTATGTCATGCAGGCCATCCTCCTTTTTATCTAAATCCTGGAGTACAATCTATTAAAAAAAAAGTTACATGATTAAGTCCTCTAAATCCTGTCCCAGCAAGTGATGCAATAGCCACAGTGTGCAATTCATTCTGTTCAGCCTCTCGTAGTAGTGACTCCACACCCAGGCTGGAGTCTGTGTGGTTGAGCTGTTCACTCTACTGTTCCAGTGCTTTTGTTCCAGGGACTATCACCAAGACAGCTGGAGCACCTACAGCTCCCACTGACTGCAGTGACAGCTGAGCATGGTCCTTTAATTAACTGGAGCAGTTCCGTAGTCACTAGGTAACACCCTTTCCCTATCCCCTTAGACGTCTTTGGGCAGGACGAAGGTGGCATTAACAATTTTCTCAAGCATTCCATCCATTTCAGCCGCATCTGCCCCCTCCCCAATGCTTTAACCGTGCTGAAGCCAAGGTGAGCACGACATCACCGTCTCACACAAGCTGGGTCCTCTCAGTAGGCTGGCTCCCGAGTTATCTGTTTATATTGGGTGAGGATTTAATCATACCATCTTAGCACTGTGAAAATCAAATGTGGTATTGAATACCAAGATCCCACCCAACCTGGGAAGATCAAAAAGCAGTCAACAGTACACACACCAGCTACATCATTACCTCTGGCAGTTTTCTTTCTAAAATGCTGGAGATCTGGAGATCCTACTGGATGACTGGTTATGCTCTCTCACCCTGGCTCAGCTTACCACAGCAGTGCCAAACATCAAACCCCACCAGCCGTTTAGAGATTCCAAAGGGAAACCTCAACACTTCATAATGCATTTACAGAAGGATGATTAAAGACCATTTCCAAAGAGATACACGTCATTCTAATTTTATAACAATAAGTTTTGGAAGGGGTGGGAATAGTTCTGGTTTTAAACTTTTTTTTCCTTTTCAGATCCCCTTGATTTCCAAGGGTTCAATATTAAAAGTGCACATGAATGTGTATACACTCACCTGTGCAAATTTACTTTCCTCATTCATGGGATTTTTCCCCAGTGACTCGTATAGTTCAAGGCACACAGAAGAAGTGTTTCCAGGAGCATGCAGGGTGTGCTGCCTTCGAGCTGGTAATGGTGTCCCTGATGGAAATAGCACTGTGAATTTGTCAGCCCCTGACTCGTCTACTCCCTTTAAAAAGAAAAAGAAAAAGTTCATGCCTTTCTCCAAGTACTGAGATGGAAGTGTTCCCACAGCGCTCCACCAGAACAGAAACCCAACATTCATTCTCTCTGCCACATTTACCACCACAGCAAGTAAAAAAAAAACCCCAAACCCAAACATCAGCATTCCTATAAATAAATGAAAAATGTCCACCTATTATGACACAGCAAAGACACAGTTTATCTCCCTTCAAAATCCAGCAGGTTTTCCTGTCAATTTTTTGTCACTAAACCTAAGTTACTACTTACTGCTGATCTACAGTCCATCTGTAGAACCAATAACAATAAAACAACGACCTTTCTCTAACATCCCGTCCATTAATTAGTGCTGTATATTCAGTGTTGCAGTAAAATTGTCTAAGTTCAATAATTTTAGCTTTACCTTAAGGAGAATATCTTTGGCAGAACACTCAATAAGAGTTTCTTCTTCTAACAAAGGGTTCTCTTTCCCAAGCAGAATTCCTGCCTCTATGGCTGCACCGATAGGAATAACTTCATCTGGAGGAATTGAATTCAGTAATTCCACAGTTGGGAAAATGTCTTTGATCAGCTGCTGTAGCTTCGGGATTCGAGCAGACCCACCGCACAGCACTACCTGAAAAACATGCCTTCATGATTTCAAATCTGTCTTCTGTCAGATAAAGCAGACAGGTCACAACCTGCAATGCAGAAATGCACACTGCTCTGGGATACAAGATCATCTGTAGCTGTTAAAAGAAAAACTGATGCCATCTTCGCTTGACTTCTGCTACTTTTGTGTTTGAAATTAAAGGAAATAGCTGGCAAGTTTGAAATGGTGTCTTGAAAAAGTGTTTCTTGTAGTAGGCATCAGATAGATGAAGTAACATTTTGAAAACTGAGGAATCTATCATAAAGTAACATCAGGTTGGAAGGAACCTCCAGAGGTCATCTAGTCCAACCTCCTGCCCAGAGCAGGTCCAGTTACAGGAGGCTTCTCAGGAACTTACCTTCATGGATGTAGATTGCATGGGCTCTGTGGGCCTTTGTTTCAGTGCTTGATTACCCTCACACTACAAATTCCTCTCTTGGTATCTAAAATTTCCCCATATCGTCACTTGTGCTGCTGGTCACTCTTTCATCATGCACCTCCAGGAAGGAGTCAGTCAGGTTTAGTTTCCATTGGATAACTGCAGGCAGCACTAGTCTCTCCTAAGCCTCAACTTAGAGCTCAGCAAACTCAGCTCTCTTGGCCCAAGGCACCTTGGCAGCTCTCCATCTGGACCAGGCCAGTAGGTCAGCACCCATGAAGCTCAAAAGTGATGAGACTGTACCTGGACACTGTCGAAGTGCCACAGAAGGAAACGAACACTTTCCCAGACCCATGGCTACACCCCTGCTGTTACAGCCCAGCACGCAGCTGCAGCCTTTGCTGCAGAGCCACGCTGATGACTGCCTCTGAACTTACTGTCTAGTCCAACTCCCATGTCTTTCCCTGCAAAGCTGCTCTCTTGCAACTGCCAGCCTGTCCTGCTGCACGGGAGTATTCCACCATGGATATACACTTGCCTTTGTTAATCCTTGTTGTCTAGGTGATCATTGTAGGTCCCTTCCAACCAAAATACTCCATTATACACAGTTCTTCTGCCATTTTCAATCCCTCTGCATAGCAGCCTCGCCCTACAGTGGTATTGCTTGCTCCTCCCGTTTTAGTGCTGCCTGCAAACTTGCTGAGAGCATGTGTTACCCCATCATACCTGTTATTAACAGAGACATTAAGTGGTAGTAGCTCCAGTATCAAATCCTGAGGGATGTCATTGACAAGCAGCGTTACTGACTGACCTTGTGCAAAAAAGGCCTAAACCCCTTCTCTTACTACAGAAACTTTGTTGAGATCAACCACATTTGGAAACAAAGCTAATTCCCACTTTTCTTCATGTAAAACCTAAGAGCTGTAAACTAGGTTAATTTACTTTTACCTTTAAAGCACTCTCCCTCCCCAACCCAAAAGCATTAAGGCCTGAGAGAACAGCACACTGGACCACTTAAAGCACACTGCCTCCAAAATACAAAAGACATTCTCTGAACAGTGGCCTGGGATATTTCATTACCCTACCAGTGAACCCCAGATGTGACACAGCAAACCCTACCTAAGAGTCTGAAATAGCAGCGAGTATCGTTAAAAGCACCAGCCAACTTCTGCTGCAGAATCTGCGCCAATCCCACCAGCTCTAAATGCCGCACTATTTGCCCACACACACAGAGGGGCGCCCAGGGGTTGAGATGAAGTTACTCTCTTATACTAAAGCAAAAAAGACATTTGCGTTAAACCACATTTGGTATTAAAGCACTCTATGGTTTGGCATCTAACATGTTCCTAAGTTTTTTAAGCTCACAAGGAGGAGCATGGGCACCTAGTAGACAGTAAGTGATTTGTTCTACTCCTACTAAGACAGAAGTTGAAACTCGTGTTTTCTTCAGAAGTGTCAGCAAACCCCATCCAAAGCTCAGTGAAGGCAGAATAAAGTCTATATACTGAACTTAAAGAAGGTTCTCCCTGGCTCTACCAAGGGTTATACAAACACAGGCAGGGGAGAGAAATCCTCCAGCACTGACTCAATATACCGCAGCAGAAACACAGCGTTGACTCTGACTCTGCCTTATACTTCAAGCAAATGAAGCCAAAGCAAAGATACAAGTTCTGAAGATCTTGAGTTTACATACTTTGTTGGATCTGAGCCACAAATGCTCAAACACATGAAATTATCTCAGTCTGCGTGGAAAACATCCCCATAAATATTCTTCTCGTGGAGTTACAAAGCACAGCACAGACAAGTGATTTCTATTGTTACCTTATTAATATCATCTGCTGTAAATCCAACTTGCTGCAAGAGCTTTTTAATTGCTTCTACACATTTACTAAAAAGCGAAGAACAGATAAGTTCAAACCTGGCCCTGGAAGGAAAAAAAAAAAAAAAAATTCAAGAAGTGTCATCTCACCGATCAGACACAAATACCTGAAATGGAAGACCAATCATTTTTAGAATATTCTTTCATTCTCTAGCTGTACCTGGTACTACGGGATTTTTTTTTTTTTTAAATCTTATTTCCCAATTATTAATCTTAGAGAAGTGATTTTGTTGTTTTGAAAATATCTGTGCTACTGTTTCCATCATTCACACCAACATGGAATGCACAGTCATTCTTCTTCAGCATACTCCTCTAGAGAACAAACAGTACTGTTGTCTTGACTGTTATGTGGGGAAAAAAAAGCAAAAATCTTTGAACTGTTTCATCATCTTTAACATGGAGACACAAAGACCTGGTTTGCACACAGGGAGTAGGTTAGGAAAACGAAAAAAAACCACCAAACCCACACAGCAACAAAAACTTGTGCTTGCTTCAGGCTCTTTCAAGCCTGAAGAGGAAGTTTTACTATGAGCAAACATGGCAAGTTAAATAGTGCAACGCTAGTCCACAGGACTAGCATCCTTGTCCAAAACTGAACCACAACAAGTGGCATTGCTTCTCACTTAAAATCGTACTGTGCCTTACTTCACCAGATCCAGCTGCTGCAGCAGTGGATGCACCGTTCTGGAACTGAAAAGTCTGTTTCATTTGCTAAAGCTGCTGCTGACTGAAGAACAATCAAAACCAGCTGAACATCTCAAGAGATCGTCCCAAGAGAGGAGAGACTTAGAGGCAGACATGACAGTATGAGTAGAAAGACAGAAAACATCTTTCTACTTCAGCTGTCCAAGAGGCGACATTGAGATTTCCACGACCCCTGTCATTTTGGAGCTCATTCAGATCACAGTCCAGAAGTATTTTTCTTAAGGAAAATCCAATAAAAACCCCAATAATGGAGAGTGAGGGGAGAACCCACCTTGAGTAATTACAGTATCCATTGTTTCATCAACAACCAGCCTCCAAAGACGGGGTTGCCTGTGCTGCTTTGCACTTTATCTTCTAACCATTAGGGCGACACTGTTAGTGTTACCACCCCAACTACTACTGGTTGCATCACGACAGAACCATCAGTGTGGCACCGAGCTCAAAGAAAGCACGTTTGTCTCCTATCCTTCTTCTGTTTCTAACATTAACGCCACCAGAAGTCAAAGCTTACTGAACATCCTCTACACCACCCAGAAAGATTTCAAGTATAGTTTTATACAAAAGCAGTAGCTCAAGAGTTGCTTTACCTGGACACGTTACAATCAAAATCCAACCCGTCATACAATGAATCTACAAAACAGTTGGCGCTTCCCAGGGTTGATAAAGAGTGCTTTGCAATATCAGCGCTGTTCATTAACTTCATCATGGCTCTGGGATTCCCTCTAATATCATGTTTACAAGACCTACATTTAAAAAGAAGCAGCGGTACCAGTTTAGAAAGGCAGGCATTGGCGTGATTAACTCTAACTTTCTGAAAGAAAAACAGGTTAAAGCTATCAAACTTCTTTTTCTGTGGACATATTCACAATGCTACTACTGAAAGCTCGCAAAGAATAAGTGTCTATTCCAATTTCAACTAAAGAACACTGTCTAGAGGCACCCTGAACTTGGGCATTAGTGTTTGTCACGCAGATTTAAGTCTTTCTGAACAGTTTCTCAGCCAAACAAATCCTCTAAGTGCCTGCAAGGAACAGCAAGAAAAGGTCTGGCAGTTAACTAATTTTACCCACAGGTTAAGCAGAAATAGAACTTGTTCATTTTTGTCTATCACAGGGTGACATGCCACACAGACTTCAGTCTGATGACCCATGTTCCTCCACAGTCCTTCAGGCCAACAAGAAAAACAAACAAAACCCACCCAGGTGGATTCCGTGTCACCCCAAAAGCTTGTGACCGAAAGGATATAGGCACCTGTAGTCATCAGGCACATACATCAATCGAAACACAGAACAGTTCATAGCTGAGCCCTTACAGCTCCAACACTGGCCCCAAACCAAGTATTTCCCAGCCTTCCCCCTTTGTCCCCAGCAGATATTAAAACTTTACTTCAGCCACTCCACATGCAGACAGTCTGCTGGATCTGACAAACCAGCGTGAAATATTTTTGAAAGCAAACACCTGATAACGAAGTTCCTGTCCTAACCACAACGCGCTTGGAATTCAAAACCTACCTCTGAAATTCGGAAGCTAAGTGTTGTGCGAGAGCTTCTGTGAAGCAAACTCCACCAATGCTGTCATCTGTGTTTGTAGCCAGCACACGATATATTCCACTGTTTACTTCTATGACTGTGATAGAAAGTGACGTTCCACCAAGTTTATAAACCAACACATTGCTGCCATGGGAAAGACAAAAATAAATGGACAGCAGCATTAATAAGCCATCTAAAATTATGTTAACTCTGTCTAGAAAAGGTGACACCATACGACGTACTGCAGGTCAAGAGAATTTCATTTGGGCTGTTTGTATTTAATGCATCTTAGTACCACTGACTACTTGAAAACGTCCCCTGAAGAACAAAATTAGTCCATTTTATACAGTGAGTAGCCAAAGCTTTTCCTAATATACACAACTGAGAACTGAACATTGCATTCAAGATTATAGGCAAGAATTACACGAGAAGGGTAAAAAACTCCTACCAAGAAAAAAAGACATCTGTTTATGCTGACAGCAGTCTCTGAAAATCCATTTTGAAAATCCTGTGAATTATCTGACTACTCATAAGGGAAACCCGATGCACCTACTGAACCCAGAACCTCAGCTTTAGTTCTTCTAATGTCTTCAAATGGCCCCCTCTCCCACAACTAAAACCCAGCTGTCTCGAGATCTGTTTAAAAAGGGATGAATTTTCTTAAAGCCCATCAGCTCATTCAAGAGGAAAATGTAATATAGGGACAAATCCTTAAAGACAGTCCTGAAAAAACAACAACAAAAAAACCAGGACAAAGGGATTTTAAGCACTACAGATTTACAACTTCTACATTGTTATTGGCTTTATTGAGTGAAAAAAGGAAAACAAGCCTCATGTAATTAATTTTGTATCGATTGCTAGGGCAACACAGCATTCTTTCATTTAAAATTTCCCAAGATTTGAGTACAGCCGCTCACATTCAAGAAAAATATTAGGATTTTACCTTTTCCCAGTGGGTGAATCTTGGCCAATTCCATAAGCCAGGAGAGCAGCAGACGGTTCATGAATCAATCTCATAACATTAAATCCAGCAGCTGCAGCTGCTTCCCTGTGATAAGGCACAACAGCATTTCATTTTACTCGAATGATTTCACTATGGTCATACACGCTATTAAGATTTCAGCTGAACGTGGGCCACCGCCTCAGATCTGGGTCACAGCATGGTATTAACACAGCCCAGTGTGTTAATAAAAGAAAAATATCAGCGTATGGAAAAGAAAGATATCAGTTGCTACTGTGTCGTTCGGGTGGTTGGATCTGCTCCATGCTCATTGTCAAACAAAACTGATGTATCAGTCTACACACCCCAGAGAAACCTGCAAACCTTCCCTCAACTACAAGGTGAAAAACCCACCCTCAAACTTGGTAACTTCAAGTGTGGTATTAAAAGTTCCTGGTACGTAATTTCACCAGATACCATGCTGGGAAAGTTGCTTTTACTTCCACATCAAGTTACCGCACCTCACTTCTAACATCTTCTCTATATGTTTTCTTGAAACTTCAGTAACCTTGGGACTGCCCTGCACGTTGTTTCCTCCACCTCGAAGTTATTTTGCAACTCCTACACTAAAGCAACAGAATGTCTCATTACACACACTGCAAACATCCAGCTCACTAATGCTTTATGGCCAATTTCATGTCAGTTAAACATAAGGGCTTCTACAAATCAGAAAGTAGAAGTACAGATGCTGCCGGTCACACGCAGCTCTAAGTCGACTTGTGTTTTCATATGGAGCAGAACCATTCCCAAACAGCACTGCCACACAGAATACTGGTGCATGCTCCCTGTCTGCACTCTGACATAACATCCTCCATAAAGTCGTGTGCCACCACTTGGTTCGGGGAGTATTGTTGTATGAAAGGATGGGAAATTACGGAGAAGGGCTGAGACACTCTTTGCATTTCAAAGGCGACCCCCATCTGAATCACATTCTATCCTGGATGATACCAAGATTCCCTCTCACTTTAACTGATTCAGAATTTCATTTTGGTTACAATAGTGAATTCCGTGAAACGTTTCTAAAGTCAGGATTTAATCTCCTGCTTTCCTACCTTCCCAATTCAAACAACATCCCAATGTCTGGACTGACAGTCACAAGCTGGAGTCCACCAGAACTCCCATTGCTGATCCGGCAGCCAGTCTGCTTCAGGCATGTTAAATAACAGAAAACACTTAATTCTCTTACCCAAGGGCATTTTTCTGATTCTCTCCAAAATCAAATGGTACAGTGATAACAACGTCATTTACATCTGAACCCAATGCAGACTGCGCAGTTTCTGTTCATAAACACAGGAAGAACACGTTGATTAAAAGCAAAAAACAATATACAACATCTTAAAAACATGACGACAGCTTAAAAAACCTAAAACACATTGTGATTTTACTAATTATATACCTTTCATTTTACTGAAAATAAGTTTTGCCACATCTTCTGGATTGATAAGCTTATTATCTATTTCATATTGAAGTCTTCCATTCTTCTCAGTTATCTGTAAGCAAACCCAACATACCTTTGTTAGATAACTACCTCGGTTATTAACAACATGTATAATTCAGTTCCTGTTCAAAGTAAAAAGTAAATCCTTTCTACGTTAGTACTTTACTACAAGAAAACGAATGCTTCCAAGATGCCTATCAAAGGTCACCAAACCCCCGTATTATCTAACGGACACGACAGTGACATTCACGTGGACTTGAAGACTCCTTATTCTATTACGGAGTTTTCCTTAGTACAAAAGCAACATTTAGAACAATATGTTTATACTCCATAAGCAAAAATAACAACTCTTTATATATGCGTGTCAATATGAAGAGTCCAAAGCCAGAGAAAAACT
>NW_010428169.1:0-1734 GCF_000710305.1 Buceros rhinoceros silvestris | reverse complement strand
ATTCCTGCTTTAGGAACATACTGTCCAAGATAATTTTTCTCTTGTTTTGTAGAAAGGTTTCTAGTAACAAGCACATTATTATACAGTTTCAATACTGAGATGGAATCCAGGGGTTAACTATTTTTAGCACAAGATGCTGCAACGCCACAGCACCGTTACCCAAAGAACATTAAGAATCGTCCCTTTCGAGAAAGGCAGATAGATACAATTTTTCTGTTGGACTGTATTACAAAGGCAGATCTCAGAACATGGTTGAGCTCTCTACAACCAGAGAAACATTCTAAATAGTAGCAATCGAAAGCTGATCACTAGAGAACACTAACACACACAAGGCCAAGAAGAGTATAAAATGACAGAAGTTAAACAACAAAAAACCCGGATCATACTCACTGCACATTTGCTTTCTGCAATGTATTTCTCTGCCTGTGGGTCACTAGAGCTGTCAAGACAAATTCAGAGTAACAGAATAAATCACATGCTCAGGGGGAATTGCACAAATTCATCTTGCTGATATGCCTGGTAACGGCTACAGCAAACGAAGCTGAACTTCAACCAGAATTCCTGTCTCCACCCTACGGATACACATGCACAGGAGAAGCAAACCCAGCTTCAGGTTCTGACTGCTGATCTTTCACTGTCCTTCCACCAAACCAATGACTGGAGAAACACCTACTAGTCAGTGAAAAGGAAAAACAGCAACAATTAATTGTTTCAACCTGCTATCCCCAATAACCGTTATAAAAGATTTCAGCAGCAGGTTTGTTGCCCTGACTGAAATAATGTGATGGTAATCACCTGACTGCCCTTAATCCTCTCCTGTGTAAAGTTATGCACCTGAGAAGTGCTGAGAAAGGCATCAGAACGGACATGCCCTGTCAGCTCCTCTCTGTGAAAGGGCTGTAACTCACAGCCAGGTCATCTGTGAAAAGTTCTGCCACATCTCTGACATTAGGCTTAGACCAACAAGTTTAATTCTAGCATCGCTGCAATTGCCAACGCAAATCACGGCAGCTGCACTCCCTGATGAACTGCAACGGGCATCACGTCAATGCGTTTCACAGCTGTAATAAAAGCAATACTGAGGTTCGTGCAAATGAAACCACAGCGGATTTCTGCCACAGGAAACCATCCAGGTAAGAAAATGTTTCCATTAAGAAACTTAAGCATGTATCAAAAGCATAGGTACAACTTGTTACTAAACGCCTGGATTTTCACAGGCAAAAATCAGACGTAAGATTCTATGTATCTCTCTACCCTTGGAACAGCAGGTAGCATAAAAAGTTCATAATACCACAGACTTTTTAGATATGTCGGACCCTCCTGTCAACGCCAGGTTAACTCAACTAAAACCATACTAGATTAAAACGCCTTCAATATCAGTACTGAGACTACCTCCCACTGACCAGATTTAACGGGGAAAACAAAACTTCTCACTTTCCCTCTCACCTGTTCTCTTACCTTCGCCCAAGGATCTGCTTTACTTTCACTACGGTGTTTGAAATGTTTCTTATTCTGCTTTGCTTTGCAGCTAATCCAACAACCTGGATGAAGAATAAAGGGCGGGGGGAGTGAGCAGCAAGCAGAGCTCCCCGGCTCTCCACCCCCTCGGCAGGGAGACCTCACCTCCTCGCTTTCCGAGAAAGCCACGACCGCGGGAGTCACTCTGTCCCCGGCATCATTGGCGACCACGTCGGCGCGGCCATCCTGCAGACAGAGGTAGCCCGGTAAGCCCAG
>NW_010428168.1:1501-3104 GCF_000710305.1 Buceros rhinoceros silvestris | reverse complement strand
GATCTGCCCTGCCAGCCTGGCCGCCGCTCCCGAGCTGTGATGAGGGAGGTGCAGCGCTGCTCCAGAGCGCGCGGCACCGCTCCCGCAGCAACCGCCCCAGCCCAGGTCTGGGGCTGAGCCACCCCTGCACACCCCTACAGCTGCTAACGCCAGAGCCGGCCGCATCGCTGGTTGTCACCAGCGTGGCTGTCACCAGCGCCTGTCCCTTTCCCTGCGCCGCCTCTCCATCTCACCCTGTGTTTGTAGAGGTGCAGCGCTGCTCCAGAGCGCGCGGCACCGCTCCCGCAGCAACCGCCCCAGCCCAGGTCTGGGGCTGAGCCACCCCTGCACACCCCTACAGCTGCTAACGCCAGAGCCGGCCGCATCGCTGGTTGTCACCAGCGTGGCTGTCACCAGCGCCTGTCCCTTTCCCTGCGCCGCCTCTCCATCTCACCCTGTGTTTGTAGGAGAACAGCTGTCTGAATGATGCTAAATGCTTAGGACAAGAGGGACACGGGACTGTAATGAACTGCGTCTTAGCACCTCGTCACGGGCAGATTCTCCCACAGTCCTCAGCAAATCTGGGGAGAGGGGGGAGTGCTGGGCACCCAGTACCAGGGTCGGACCAGTCCGCCGATAACGAGGCGTTTCACACCTCAGTGTGTGTTGGCCACGAGAAAGAAGGGCAGATCTGGGCACTTGGGGCTGTATCCATTGTCTGTGCTGCACACAAAGATACCCTCCTCCTCCTCCTCCTCACTACAGCCTAAACGCGTTTTTTTCCAACTCCCTGACCTAAAGGATGCGACACCCAGCCCGTTCACAACCGGGGCTGTCAGACAACACCGTCCTATGCCGCTAGCCCTCGCGTGTTTCTCTGCGCGGGGTTTTTTTAATTGTATGTGTTAAACGTCCAGCATCTTTGGGACGTTCATCTGGGAAAAAGAAATGCGAACAGTGGCTGTGCCAGACATCCGTCCGCGCTGCTGTTCCTATTCCCAGTGCATTCTTTGAGAAGACCACCATCTGCTCTGACCACCACCTCAGGCAGATGCCCCCTTCTCCGCGCTCGCAGTCCCGGCTCTCCAACCACCCAAATCTGATTAGGCCTGCTCTGATGAGGGGCCTGGAGGAGGGCAAGGGAAAGTTACTCGGGAGAGAAAATAATAACCACATGGTAATTATGTTTTCGCTACAGATAGGCAGAAAATGCACAAACCAGCTCGGGATGAACAGCTCCGCCAGGTCGCTGCTGGGCGGTGGTGGGGGTGCATTATTTTTTGGGGTTGGGATTATTATTCTTTTTTCCCCGAGGAGGAGTGGCCCCAGCCCTGTCAGGGGAAGGACAGATCTTATCCCCACTGCTGCCCTCTACACGCTCTTTACCACCTCTCTCCAGCTCTCACTGCCGGTACCTCGGGTCTCCTGCAGCGACCCGCAGTCAGAGCTGGGCAGGGCAGCTCACCCCCTGCCTGCCCCCGCTGCCCCCCGCACACCCCGTCCGGCCGCGTCAGCCTGGGACGGTCCTGAGCACGGCCCTTTGCCTGTCGATGCGGCAGAAGGACGAGTGGCCGGGACGGGCCCTATCGGGGTGCTGAGGGGCACAGGCAGCGGGGAGGCACCG
>NW_010428168.1:1039-1383 GCF_000710305.1 Buceros rhinoceros silvestris | reverse complement strand
AGAAAGCAACCGGAACGCCGCTCCAGAAGTGTTTGGGAAAAGCAGCCGGATAGGCATTAAACCCGAGCACACGCTCCACTGTCGAGCAAAAGGCTCCCATCAGCTCCATGAATTATTTGACTGCATGCACGGGAGAAATGAAATACACCCACAACCCCAGCCCAAACCACCGAGGATGAGGAGAGGAGCTGAAGAAAATCCCTGTCAAGTTATCCCTAAATCTGAGAGCCTTCAGGCAAACCCAAAGCTGCATCTGCCTGAGAGGGTCCCCCCTGGGACTGCCGGTGGAGAGGGGCTTGGTGGCGCTGGGGAGGGCGGGACCGGGGGGTTGGGAAGCAACAACT
>NW_010428168.1:493-901 GCF_000710305.1 Buceros rhinoceros silvestris | reverse complement strand
GGACCGGGGGGTTGGGAGGCAACAACTTGTACAGACCCAGCGCCGGAGGGTTTGGGGGAGCGCAATGACCGGCCTCCCCGAGAGGCAGCGGCTCTGTGAAGCGCTGCCAGCCCCAACGTCCGGCAGGGACTGGTGGGCGCTGGGAAATAAGCGGTCCTGCCCCAGAAGATGCAGCTGTCCCCGAGGACATGCCTGCTTTGTGTTCGTTGGGTTGGAGCTGGGTGTATCTCCTATCTGTAGCCTGCAGGGACTCTGCCTCGGAAGATGCGGGGGGCCTAGACGCGCTCCTCGCTGAAACTTCATCTGTGCAGAAGCCCTTGGGGAATACGCGGGCTTGTGCCGAGCTGCTGACCCTGGGGACTCCCTCCCGGACAAAGGGGAGGGGGCGTCTCGCGAGCAGCAGGGTCG
>NW_010428168.1:0-240 GCF_000710305.1 Buceros rhinoceros silvestris | reverse complement strand
GGGTGTGCAGAAGGGGGCACCGCTCCGCGGCCGCCCTCAGCAGGGGCTCTCTGGGGCAGGGGGCAGCCGGAGAGGAGGGCTGTGAAGGGGTCGCACCCAAAAACTGGCCGAGGATTTTTTTGGGGCATGGCATGGGGGAGGGGGGCTGCGAGGGGAGGAAGAAAGGCGCCTCTGAGCACCACGAAGGGAAAGGGAGAAATAATGACCCTTCCCCCTCCCCCCAATAATAAGGCAGACCAG
>NW_010428167.1:22271-39544 GCF_000710305.1 Buceros rhinoceros silvestris | reverse complement strand
TATTTATATAAGAATATATTAAGAATATTAAGAAACGTAGCATACTGTTGATTTCAGTAAATCTAGGTTAGTTTAAACCAACTGTACTTTGGTCTTTTGACAGAGACAAAGTAAACTAGTACAAAGGGGGAAGGGGACATTACACTTTATTTACTTAATCAAAGAGAGCTTGCCAGCCTAGTTTCTACTTTGTACCAGTGCAACACATCTGTCTTGTATTAATGACTCTTCAGTACTCATTCTGCAGACACTTGGGGTCTTACTGACAGGTCTGACCCTGCCGTCTGCATGTCCTCTGCAGGCAATGGGAGTGGAGTGAAAGTAAATGACATTGTCTTGCCCACACAGATGAACCTTTATCCGTTCCACTGCTTGGTTGAAGGTACCACACATAAGCACTTCTGTTGTTACTACCTTGCTTTCCCTCTTAGATGTTACCTTGAAAGTATGAAAGGCCAAAAGGAAGATTACAGGGGAAGATGTAATTAATTACACAATCCTAAAGAGAACATTTGTAAATCCTCTGATTCCATTTATGTTGTTTCATTCAAAAATCATGCAGCCTGACAGACAATTACTGGCTTTGTAGGACTGGTTTTAGAATCTGCCATATTTATTACATTTGTTAAAGTACAGACATGTAAGACACTAACAATGATATGTGAAATCATGTTCTTTCAGTGCTGCCTTGTGAATTTCATCGGAAGCAATGAATTTCCTTTATTTAGACCTATCCAATAGATAAGGAAATACAGATTTTATTTTTCTTTCATTTGTATGAAAAGAAAGACTTGTTAGTGATTTACCTCTGATGTTTATGGATTTTTCTTTAGCACATACAGTATACAGCAAATTGGTTTTAGGCAATAAGCAATAATTGCATTTTAGGACTCAGAGGTGTCAGTGACATATTATGTTCAGAACTACGGTAAATTTCTCTCTTCTATCTTTCTTCTGCAGACAGAAAAATGTAAGACAAATAATGTTTATTGATTCCCAGCCTACCTCTTCTTCTTCTTTTCCCTTTCATGTCACATTTTTAGATTAATGATACTGACAAAAAATACTAAAAAATTTTAAAATGTTGCAAATGCATGTTTATAGTTATGGTGTCTGTTACCCCCTGAGGACCAGTAGAAAATCAGAAACTTTTAATCTGTAGCAACTTTACAAGCCACCAGAGCTAAAAGTTAATTAGAAATTAATTCCATATTCTGTGTAAATTATTTGTGTTAAATCATGTGTTACTGTACAAATAACATACATTTAAAAAGGCTATTGTAAGCACAAGATAATTAACAACAAACAGAAAGCATTATTCTGTAACAGAGTGCTGTGGCCAAGTCCAATTTATTTTTCTCACTTATAACATTAAAATAACATCTTACATTTGTACTTTACATGCAAGTCACAACAGTTCTGTTCGTAACCACGCTGTGTCTCTTTTACATATTCATGCCATTTGCAAAATTTCTATGATCTACACAATAAAAAATAGACTACTAATGTTTAAGAGCTTGGGTTTTTAAACCTCCAAATCGTTTAAACTGGTTTTATTACAAAACTAATGAAAGTCTAAAGTGGGAATAATTTCAGAACAAACTCTAGTCTCTAAACTTGATATTATAAGAATCCAGTCCATCTGTACAGAAAATAGATATCATCCATGACTCTTAGATTTTGGATTTCACTTCTTTTTTCTGGTCAAGCTATTGACACGTACGTAACAGTCTGTGCTACTCTGTATTGAAAACAATCCAAAGACTATTTCCTACCTAAATGCAGAAACGTGAAAACAGCTACATGAAACATTAATTGATTTTTTAATTTATTTGTCATATCTGGCAGTAACAAATACTGAGCAGCTTCTGCTTTGTTAGTGTAGGTGTTGTTAATGCATTTTCTGCACACATTTAAATGCAAATCTTCATGCAAATAATCATTTGAAGGAGGAAAAAAAAAGAGTACGTTCAGATGAAGACAAAGCTGGAAGGGTAATGAGTAGAGTGTCAGTGGAGGGCTTTACAATAAAAAACTCTTTTGGAATGATAATGAAAACACATTAACAACTGCATTGAAAACAACTAATAGAATGTTATAGTAGAGTAGTAAGCATACATGATTTCCAGAATGTGAAATGAAAACTAATTAATTTAAAATACATGTGTGTAGGATACATGTTTGTGAACATGTAGCACTGTATGTACATGCAGTCATGCCAGAGCCATTGGCTGCAGGCAAATATTTGTTATTTGAATCAAAAACTGGAGAATAAGAATCATTTAACAGATTACTGTAAAACTAAATAATGTTTTAGAGTGGCACTTATGCAGAAAACAGGATATTAACTGGGACTTAATAAACATAATTAAACTAGAGGACAGCAATTTCGGACCTATTTACTCTAGGGAAGCATCCTTGGACAAAGTTGCAGTTTACACGTCTCAAGGTCACTAAGTAGGTAAAAACCACAAATCCCTAGACTGTGCTAGAAAATGGAAATAATTTTCCTGCTCATTAATATCTTTTTTAATATTTCCAGCATCTCTTACTCTGAGTCAGTTAGCTTATCTGACATACAATACACTGTCATAATTGGAGAACGCAGTACAGTTTTAAGGCACTGTAAGCTTCCTGGCTTACACTAACTCATTTGATAACAACCTCATGATGATAAACCCTGGAAATGCTGTTCAGCTCATACACTAAAGGACAGTCATTAGTCTGTCCGGATCCAAATACTCTCCAGTGCAGGACAGGCGTCTTTTTTCTTGGAGATCAAATTCTGGAAGTTCTTTGCCCATGAGATTGGAAATGCAAGGAAGTTAGTATTTGAATTTTGAGGGTTTTCCTAGATTATGCTGCAAAGGCTGGTCTGGAAACTGTGCTGAACACCATCAGGCTGAATTTCTTAGGTCTTCAAAGTTGTTTATTTTTAAGCCACTGGGCAGAATGGCACAACTGTACTTGGACAGCTATCTACAACCCAGAACGGGCAGCTGCAGAGAAAGAAGGGGCATAAGGCAGGAAAGTCCAGAAAGTGGGAGGTCTAGCAGGGACTGGGAGAGGCGGAAGGAGTAGGAAAAGAGGGAAATAATTTATTAGAATAAGAGTTAGAATGAGACTTAAAATAGAGATTTATTCCCTTGCACGATGGATAAAGGAGGAGGGCAGAACGGAAAAGAAACTTTCTGAGAGGGAGACAGAATACACTTAATGTGCTGGGTATGTTTGAGTACAATGCATTAAATTGTTCCTTATACAGGCAGCAGAAAAGAAACTCTAGGCAAGAGAACAATGCACGTATCTGTCTTTTTGCCCATCAGTTCAAGTACAACTCTCAGGCATCCTCTTTCCAGCTCTCACTGAGCTAATTTGTTCCTCTGTGGAAATTATTACATCCTTAGGAATTTATTGGGTTCCAAAAATTTTTACTTTTTCTCTTCTCCTCAGACATGGAAAGAAGACAGCTCCAGAAATTTTATTTCCCCCTTCCTGGACAGGAGCATAGTAGTAGAGGGGATTCTTTGTCTCAAGCTTGAAGGCTGGGAAGAGAGGGAGGGAAAGGACAAAACACTGATAACCAATATGGTTTTCATATGGGACAGGAAGGAGAATGAGGCAAAATAAAAACTTCAAAGCCTTGGAAAATACCCTCTATAGTGCGAGGATTTTTTCCATCGCAGGCCATTGCAAAATCCCTAACTGCTTAGAGGCGGTTGGTGGCCTCCTTCTGCAAAGGGAGTGCAAAAGGCACATCATAGGCTTCAGGTGATAGACATGTATTGTGAATCACATATATTGCAATAATATTGTTTTTATCCACCTTCCTTGTCTAACGCCTTGGCTTTTTGCTGTTCTTCTGCATCAGATGAGTACTAATCAACACAATTATAGTTTAGTGAATAATTTACAATGAATAATTTAGCAGATGAATTTAGCCTCTTTTCTTGACTACGGAATATCGCTGAGCAGATAATGATCTCCTTTAATATATTCATTACTCTAATTTATTCTGAAAATGTATTCCATGAAAGTTTCTGTATACTTGGCACTGAACATTTCCTCTGTGTGTGTTGCCTGGTTATGACTGATCAAATAAATCACATGGTGTTGATATTGTTGCCTGACTGGGTAATATCAAATTACAGAATACACAGAATACAGTATATCAAATGCAGAATACAATATATCAAATGAATATATACTAATTTATGTTTAATTTGGTTACTACTTAGATATTTTTCTGTAACAAAATCTGCATTAGAAGAATTTTGTCTGTTGTATCATCTTTCAATAGACTGACAGGACTTTTGATTCTGAATGTAGCTCGTGTGTTTGTCTCACTAACCCCAGATGAAGGTAAGTGCAGAAAATACTGCGAAGTATGAAAAATGTTTCTCTTTCCACAATTTCTTCAACTAAATGATTCCTGACTGTCTGATGCACCAATGGTATTGCTATAATGGTTTTGACCAGTTTCCTTCCTGTCTTCTAATGCAGTAAGATATTGTAGCATACATTGGTGGCATTATTGGCACTGATTCGTATACATTTTCTTCACAATCTATTTCTTCCTGTGGTGTTGTGGAATAGCTGAAGAGTAAACTGATATAAACACTGATAGATTGTGTAAGAGGTATTCCAAATCACAAAGCAAAAGAAAATTTAATAATAAACATAAAATGAAACATCTCAGATGTAAGCAGTTGACTGCCTGTAACCTAGCTGAATCTAACTAGATCAGTTTTTAAAAATAAAAATATGATCAGAATTACGTTTTCAGAATTTGCCATTTTCTATAGGCTTGTCACAAATCTCAAAGCTCTACATGGATAAAACTGAAGTCTGGATAAAAACCATTCCCGGGTTTTTTGTTGTTGTTTTTTTTTCCAGGCATATAAATATTCTCAAACACACTTACTAGCATGAAGAGCAAAATGGAGGAGCTACTTGCTTACCCAAAATCTCATAAGGTTGGAGTAGACTTACCACTGCTCTCCACTGAATGATGGCTTCTGTTGAAGCAAGATCTTCAACTCTTTTCTAAAAGGTCAGGCACAGTTTTCTAGAATTCGTTTAACAGATCTAACCCATTCCTTCCAACCCAAACTATTCTGAACTGTTTTAAAAACATACTTAAAATTACAAGTAACACAATATCAGCCAAGAATTTTCCTGTGAGACAACATTCATTACATGCTAAATGATAGCTAAAGTGTCATTTTGACATAGTTGTGACCTAACTCGCTGGATGACTTTTGTGTATCCCAGCTATTCCAGGTGAATTATGTTGTCTTCCATGATGAAGCCATGCCCTGCATGTCCTGGCAATCCTGCACTGGGACTAAGATCCAGGAAACACTTAGGCTGTCCAGTGCCAAAAGTTTCAGCCTGACAATGACGAGAAAGGTTCCTGCACTCTGGCTTTCTCACAAATCTGCCAAAAAGGAGAGTTGAGAGTCTTGAACTTGAGTTTCCAGAATTTCAGCTTGAAATTCTATAGACTACTTTTAAAGTATTATTTTCCCCCTTCTATGGGAAAGTCTCAAATATATCCTTTGTGTTTCAGGGTTGGACAATTCCCTCCCCTCTCCTGCTCTCCTCCTAAATGCAGAATTTCAGATTAAATGGAAAGTTCAACTTTTGACCTTGTCACTTACAGACAGCTGACCTCTGTGCTAAGCACAAGATACACAGCCAGTTCCTCTACACGTGAACAATTCAAACAATTGTATGGGTTTGACCCTAAGTTGTTTCTCTACTTTCTGTAACAGCATGAGCAACCATTCTGGGCTTTTTCAGATTTCAGACCTATGGAGGTTTGTAGAAACATGCTAAATGTTACAGGTCAAAGGATATATCTCAAAGAAAGTTCATCAGAGAATAACATTTGTTTTGGGAACTGGATTTTCTTTGTGAATCAACATTTTGAAGTGTTGGAGATATCACATTCTGTTCCAACACAAAGTCATTAACTTCATGTGCTGCATCCATCTCAAACCGACTGTACAACAGTACAATTTATTCCCTTCTGCGGGAAAAGATTAATCGATCTCCTTTAGACCCCACTCCCACCCAGTTTTCATTCCCACAATGGCTGGGAAATGCAACACTAATTTAGACAAACTCTGTGGCTCTGTGTCCTACTTCACAGAAAAATTCTCATTTACAAAAATGAGACTTAATAACGAAACATTTAGCTAAGATTTTTAATGGCTTACTCAAGCATGGTGCTAAGGAGCTCTAAAAAGCCGCATCCCAGCATAAACTGAACTCTGTAAATCTGGTGTTGGATTCTCTACAGGCAATCTCTTTTGCTTGCCCAAAATCCAAAGAAAAAACAGCTAAGACTCATTTGACGTTGAAACGGATTATTCTTACTCTTTGTAATATACGTGGTGACAGTATAGATCTCTTACTTAGTATCCACCATCATGGTAGTCTACTGGAAGTTCTAACATATTGTCAACTACATATTCAGGACATGAAATATGCCTTTCTATGTAACTTCAGCCTTCCTTACTGGCAATATGTTTACTGTAAAAGATCATACCTATAGGTATGTCACTGCCACTGAAGCAAAACAGAGTTTTGTCATTAGCCGTTGAGAGAAGAAAATACATTCTTGTCAATTTTGAACTGAGCAAATAGGCAAGGGAATGTACATAACAGTACTGGGTTTGCTAATGGCAGCATAATTAGGCATGGGTCAGGTTTGAGGAATTTTGAAACAGCGCTTGACTTTCTTTTAAATGGCTTTATATAGAGATATAGATAAAAGGGGGAGAGAGAGAGAGGTAACACAGATAGATAGAAAGATTAGATAGATATTATTAAGGAGCTAGTGTGCCAGTAAAATTTCTAATGTCAATTTAGCAATGATGTCAGTCCAATTGACTAGATAAAATTCTGTGTTTGCTTTTGGAGTTAACAGGGTTTTTTTCTTCTATTCATCAGTTACTTAGCAGTCAATTTTTGATAGTTTTTTTTTTTAAGTTAATTTTCCTCTGTTAAAATACAGTCAAAGAACAAAAACATAAGAGTTATATCTGTTTTCAGTGGCAAACACATACACTCCCCTCATTAGAGCTCAGCCAGTGGTGCCAATAAAATTCCACAATTCTAAATGCTTAGATTAACAAATTACAATTCACACTATGTTACTGT
Source organism: Buceros rhinoceros silvestris (assembly GCF_000710305.1). NCBI lineage: Eukaryota > Metazoa > Chordata > Aves > Bucerotiformes > Bucerotidae > Buceros > Buceros rhinoceros. The sequence goes on along the minus strand of NW_010428167.1, from coordinate 32,374 downwards.
TTCATTTTAATATCCCATCTTTTCTGGTTTCTTTCTTCTTTTTTTTTTTTTTTTCCCCCAGTGCTGATCCAGGGATAGTGTCAACACACATCAAAGGGGATTTATTCCACTCTGTATTGAACAGATGGCAGCTAGAGGAGTGTGTGAATAAAGAAGAATATAGCTGTGGGGTATGTGTTTGCTGATATTAGCTGGGCTGACAGTTCTCAAGCTCCATTATGTGTCCACGTGCTTGGGAGTGTTGGTTTAGGAGGATTCTCCAGTTCAGCAACACATTGAGCTATAACTAAATGAAACAATTTCCTCTCCGTCAAATGGATGCTAAAATTAAAAAGCATCTGCTTCATTTCAAACATAACTTTGCTGCCATTTTGGGACCACCTGTACTTGCTTCGAAGGTCAGCAAAAGAAAGCCACACATGCACATGTATGTATGCAAACAAAGATTTCAAAAGGAAGGTTTTCTTGCAGCTTTCAGTAAAGCTTTCTGGTTTTGGTTGGTTGGTTGGTTGGTTCGTTGGTTGGTTTTTTTAACAACTAACTCTTCTCAGATGTTGCAGACATCTGGTGACCTCCTCCGTGCTAACATGAGTCACAAGGACCAGGTAAACTAGGATTGCATCAGATTTTGCTTGCTCTCCCTTACACTACAGTAGTTGCTGCAATTGTTTTTTCATTAAAAACCTGAGGAAAGTGCTATAAATACTATTATATACAAATGAACATAAACATTAACAACTGAGATAAAAAAAGGATAGAGGAGCACACAATTATGTTAGACAAATCTATATTAGACTATACCATCTTATATTGTATTTTGCCTTATTACTTTAATAGTATGAATTTGCGACCAGAACTTTAGAAAGGACTTAGAGACTATAGAAAGGAACTGAATACAAAGTTCCTCTTTAAAAACATGCAGTTGTGATACAATTCATGAAGACTGTGAAAATTTATTTAAACATGTCCATTGTTTACAGGGACGTGATAAGTTAATGTTTCAGTTATCAGGTAATTATATGGTAATGTTGGCAGGCATTTTCATGTAATTGCCATGCACTGTCATACATTAGCCCATGGCACAATTTTGTTCTATTATTTACATGAGGAAACTTTGTAAGTAAGTGTGTGGCCCTGCACAAGCTTCAAGCTCTGGTGGAGAGCTTACCATTCTTCTGTCCTGCTGCTGCAAACAGCACTAAATTCCATTAGCTGTTGTCCTACCAATATCTGGCACAGTCAGGATAAGCTTACAAAACTATTGCAAATTATAAATTAAAAACCAGAATGGCAACAGTGGCAACTTTAGCTTTTGAGTGTCCCATTTGGCCAGGATGGTCAGACTTTATGTGAGTTTGGATCCCGTTAGACAAGGTTAATGTTAGAATGGAACAGTCAAAGGCTACTGGCATGCTTGCAATGTGTGTGTGTGTGTGTGTGTGTGTGTGCATATTAGCTTTTTGGCATCTTCCAATCAAAATTTACACTGATTTTTTTATTTAATCCAAATGGACAATCATATCCTTAAACCAAATCACTTGGCTCAGACTCTTTTACTTGGAATTTGCTTCGACTTGCAAGCCATACCTACTATACGCACACCAGATACTAGAGACAAAAGTAAAAATATTCCATTTGTGCTGTTGTAAAATGCTGTGGAATAAATGAATGCAAAGAATTGAAATAAAATTCCACCCTATCAGAATTGTAATTCAGAGCATATGAATTAACTATGTACATGATATCTTACAGATGTTTATATTTCAAGGTATACAGTCTTACCATATCCGAATGTGAATACTTCACATGATGGTCTACCTCTCTTGTCGATACTGGACGAGTCCTTACATGTTCCGATTGCTGTATTGTTTTTTAACTTTGGTCTTTCTACAAACTACTCAACAAGAGAGAAATTATTTTAATCAGTCCTTTTCGCAAGTTCTTTCAGCTGCCTAGTGGCATGCCTGACAGGCCTTCTGGCTTCATTTGTAAGTGTGTCTGAAACATTTTCCTCTTCTTTCTTTGTTAATCCTAGAGAGAAGGGTTATTAAATTCTGACAAATCTTCACACTTGTCATCTATCCTTTCTATTGAATAGCTTGTGGTTTTATAGACCATTTGTGCTCAGATGTGGTTGATATATGCATATAAGACTTCTAACATACCATACAGTAGTAAAAAACCCTTGATTTCTACCTTCTTACTATTTCAACATAGTAATTTTATTTTTTCACAGATCAAGCTATGTGAGCAGGAACCTGTAAGGGACATTTTGGTTTATTTTCCTCCCTCTCCCTCTCTTTTTTTTTTTTTTTTGTCTGTTTGGTTTTTTAGATTTCATGACACCTTCATGTCATTCTCAAACAGTCTGCACAATCTGTCTACAAGGTAGGTACACATTCATTTCAAAGTCAATAAGATTTTTTTTATGAAGGGATATGAAGTTTATAGCATATTCAGTTAAGCTGTAATATGACTTAAAATATAATCTTGTGTGTGCGTTTGCATTCAGAAAACGAAAAATGCCTCTTGTGGGCGTAGCTGGGATGATGAAATTAACTTTAAAAGCTGGCCACTGATATCGCCACATTTTCAAAACTGTATATTTAGCTAATGCTAGTAAGGATTAGCACATAACTCTTTTCTGAAGATGTGATGTGTTTCATGACACTAACAAAGAACGGCCGTTGTCATTATTGTACTGATTTGAGCATTTTTTACTAGAGATGTCAAACAGATTGAGGCATTATTGTGTGAGAAAATGTGCAAACATAACAGAAGATAAGCCACACTATATCATAAGAATTCCTGTAGAAAACAGCACTCAGGATCAAAGATGTATCTTCCCTATGATAAGTTGCAAGATTTCTTTGTATTGTCAGTTTGTGTGAGCCAAGGATCACTCATTTTCAGTTCACCATTCTTTTGGACTTGCATGCCTGCACAGCTAATACAAAGACATTTTGTAACAAAAGAGAAATGCAGATGGATTTGTTTTCAAAAGCTGTTGCAGAACAACATACTCATATATGAGAATTGAAAGGGTCTCAGAAGAATGTGAAAAGTGTAAAACTCAGTGTCCAGAAGGAGCTGCAAAAACAAACTACACTGAAAAGTCATCTATTCAATGCCTTTGTTACTCGTATGTTTTGACAGCTGTGTACAATACATTCTGGTTCTATTAAAACATTCATATTTGTAGGTGTTAATAGACCATCACCTGTTCGTATGATACAATGGAATTCTTAGCTTCATTGCCAATAATCTTTTTATACCTTGTCTGAGAAATGCATGTATTAGAGGTCTTCAATTATGCGAATACAATAGTCCTATCAGGCTCCTTTTAGCTTTGTTTTCTGCTTCTGATCATGGCTGGTAACACTTGGTAAGGGGAGGAGTATGGGAAGCAAAGCCACAGTGGTTCTTCCTCCTTGTATTTGTTTGTCAGCTTGCTGATGCAGGGACATGGACCACTGTATATAACCACCAACTATGCATACGTATCCTGATGATTCCCAGGAATCCAACTTCCAGGAGTGCATCTATTTGATTCATGTTCATATGGCATACATGGATATTTTTGTCAGTTAAAATAAGTAGTGCTGGTAAGTTCCACTGTTCTTCACACCTTTTTTCTGCCTGATAGTTTTCTTTTGGTGGTAGCTAGTTCTTATACTGTGTTGAATGCGAGTCGTCACTTCATACCCATGGTCTCCATGTTATTCAGCATTTCAGAGGCTTCTGGCATATTTCACAGTCAGTCATTATCCTTTTGTGTTAACAAATGCTAGTTCTTCTCAGTCTACTCCAGGCACATTCATATAGAAGTTGCTCTCATCTCTGACAATCATCTCCTTTATACTTTTCGCAGTACACAGTCATATAGCTCAATATTACCGCATTTCAGACAGCCTGAAATGCTTTTCTTTACAGCTCCAGAAATTCATATAATTTCTTGTACTCAGCTTACCTGAAAACAGACTATTTTAAAACAAAAAGTAGTGGGGAAGAAAGCTGGACAAAAAACAATATAGTGAGTTTATCTTGGGAGAGTGGCTTGAAAAGCAAAAGTGGCCTAATGAGGTGTAAATTTTTAAGAACAAATATTTTAATCAAGAGTCTTCCAAACACTAGGGAAAGGCTAGTCAGACTTGACTCACTCGGTGTTCAAATACATGCATTGCGTCTACTTTCTCTGTCAAACTGGTCTCAGTATCTTTAATTTGTTCACTCACACAGATATACAGCTGATACCCCCCCCACAGCTATAGGCAGCTGACACTACTGTGTGTAAAATAGCAACATGTTCGACAGTAATAAGACTGTGTAGCTGTAACTTTTTATGAAGAAGGCCAACTAATACTTTTATAGATGAAAAAACACAATTTTAAATCTTCTTATCTGTAACTATCTTATGAAACTTGGCCTGAAGTGAATTGGTTAAAAGATGGACAGTTTCTAATGATGTTGTTGCATATTGTTTGCACCTCTCAAATTGCACAGGTATAATTCAAATTGTTCATTCAGAAAGATTAATTTTTCTGTCTAATCGCTGGCCCCTATACAGCACCTGGTACTCTCATTGCTTCCTCACAAATATTAACATAGATGTCCTCACTATGCCTCTAACATTTAAAATCATCATTCTCCATATTTTGTTTGTTAAACAAAAATATTTAGGCATCTAATTATTGTGTCTCTTAAACCATTTGGTATGTGATACAATATGCCAAGGTTAGGCACTTAAGAACATCAGTGGGTTCAGACTAAGTGACTTCCCTTTGTTCAAGCTGTGAGTAGAAAAACAACAATGAAAGTCCTCCAAGCAGCTGAAGCCACATGGCTCTTCTTCCCCTCTGGACATTTTCTTCTACTTAAGACAAAACATGTCCTGTGTTTTGAGCACTTTCTTGGAAAACCTCATTCTTCAGCTCACTTGAAGACTTTCCAAATGCAGTCATCCTGCTTTTGCAGAATTTAAGCTTGATCTACCTTGGGAGAAGCCTTGTTTGTTCTTGCTGCATCATGCATCAGATAGTCAGATTGGGGGAAAGATTGCTTGTCAAGGAAAACAAACATGCAGCAAAGATTTAAACATGAGTTTAATTATAGCCATAGACAAGCAAAAAATTGAGGGTCAACTGTAAGTACAGCTTATTTGTCACTGACTTATTGGGCTTTCAGCAGGCAATTTAAGCTGCACTTGTACTTATCTGGAGTCAGTGGGACCTATATATAACAGGTATTTCACTGAAGAGGAGTAGGCTGCTGAGATCTTCATAACATTTTTTTAACTCCCAGAACGTGCCAAGTCTTGAATTTAGACACAGATAATTTTAAAGCACAAAAATTATAATATATACAGTTTTTTCTCTTTTTCTCCCCACCCCCCAACCCCCCCAACTCATTGGATGGTTGTATTGGACTTAATTTTATTTCATTGTTTTCTGATATATGTTACAGCAGATGAGTGTACATAAGATCAAAGTTTTCCACTACGTAGTATTTGCTCCACCGAACAGTCAGAACAAAGATGTGTAATTTTGCTTTACATTGTTTGATAACTTCATTTTGAAAAATGTGTTCAAGCCTAAGCAGAGTTTGAAGCACCATATAATGCAAAGAGAGATGCCTAAGGGGCCGTATGTAAATATGATTAGTTTGTAAGGATTACATTTTATTGATTATTAATAAAAAGGGACCACATGAATTTCTAATGATTTCAGAGAAAAATACAAATGCACTTCTTTCTCAAGTCTCCAAAATCATATCTAGAAAGGCCTTTTTATCTATTTTCAAAAAGAAACAGAATTAAATTACATAATTATGCAAGTTGTATGATCTAACACAATTTCTAAAGTGGACTGCTCTTATGGGATTGAATTGTTTTTGGAAACAAGAAAAGCAAAGTCACTTTAGAACACATAAAATCCCACCCATTGACGGACTTCAGCTCTGTATTTCTTACACACAAAGCATTTATCCTACACTATGTGTTATGAAAAATCTGAACATAAGAAAGTATGTAATTCTGCAACTGCAAAATAACAACAACAAGACATCAGGATCATTAACCAAAATATTACTTCACAAAACGAAGATGTGTTCTTTACCACTGTAAAGCAAAAGTGCTTTCCTGTAAAGACGCAGTGTGGAAAAGCATCTAAGGCTAGCAATGAGATGATGGTGGACTAAGTGCAGTGGTAACTTAGAGCAAAAATACCTTTCTCCACTTAAGTTCTTACAGAAAAAACAACCATTGAGCATTAGATTTACTTCCCTTTAAAAGTAAATAAGAAGAAAAAAAAAGAACAAAAAAGGGGAAATCTCAACTGACTGTTAAACTGAACCCTGGTAAACTCTTCCCAGTTATGTATTTTTCATCTAAAGCAGGAGCTGTGCACTATTTTGTGGGATGTACAGGAGGTTCATCCACACCTTGATGTATATAGCTGGCACTTTGAGAATGGAAAAGAGATTCCACTTTCCTATCTAGTCAAGAAGGGTGGGCAGAACCTCTTTGTTTCCTTGCTGACCTAGGGCAGTGTATTTTTTCCCTAAGAGTCACGGAAGTTAGGTCACCTCTCATTTATGTTGGTCATATACTTCCCCCGTATTTTGCTTGCCAAGAGGGAAGAAGAAAACATAAACACTGCACAGACTAGGTTAAGCCTACAGTAGTTGTTTCTGCCCTTCCAGCATCTTAATTATACCTTTCAGAGACTGAATTCTTTCTGAAAATTCATTATTATGTAATATTTTTGCTTTAAAGGAAAACTTTTTTGTTGGACAAAGGAGCTTTTTCTTTTCTGTTCTTTTACGATAGGGCAATTAGGCTTCACGAGAAGCTTCTCTAATAATTACACAGGTCAAAGAAAAAACCTTAATTAAATTTTAACGATGAGTGTGATTGTGCTGATTAGGATAATAGTGGTCATTAAACACTATCACAAGACTTCTTGTTTATACTGTATGTTGCTAGTACCATGAAGCTTATCTCAAAGTTTTTAAGTATCTTAATTTGGTAATCTCTGCTGTTATTAATTGTGAACTCCACTTACACTCCATCTCATCACTACTATAATATTGCTACATGTTCCTCAAATGGGCACATTTATATGAGCAACAACCTTTCTGTCATATACCTAAATACCTTTCTCATGCAGATTCCTGACGTTTGGTGACCGAAAGTAGATTGGACTTTAGATTCAAGTAAATTAAATACCCCAAAAGTTGACAAGTACTTTGTCTTAAAGGCTTGCTTTGCTCTCTTTTGGTAAACTGACCAGGTATCTTACAAGGTGGGCTGCAGGACTTGTATTGAACTCTTTTTCTGTGACCATCATTGCAAAACCTCTGAGGCTGGCAGAAATAATTGGAGCATAGGGCCCTGTGTTGAGAGATGTTTTAAAGAAACGGCCCCCAGAGCTGTAAAGCATCAACACATCCAGTGTGCTGAGATTCCCAGTAACGAGGCACTTGAGCCATATGGCTTATCCATGAGGTGTGTAATTTGAGAGATGCTGAAAGTCTGGATGTAGTCAATTGGAAATGTTAAAAACACAGGTCTGTTTGCAAAGGTCTATAATGCTGGCTTGTGCACTTGATCTCTTCATACCCTTCAAATGCACAGAGCCAGACTTTCTGGAATAGCAATAGCAGCCCCATAAATGAGAAACATGATGAGTTACCCTATGAGAAATAGATAAAAGACACTACTTCTGATAAAGTAGCTTCCTTGCGTAAAAGCAAGATCAGATGTATAAGACCAACAGGAGAAAAAACAAAGCACAGACAGATTCAAAAATTCCTGGTGACAGTGCATCCTGGAGAAAAAAGTCTGTAGCCTGGTGGTAACATCTCTGTGGCAGCACCTCTGGGGAAATCAAGCAAATTAAATCCAGGACTTCAACCTCTTGTACAAGGGTGTAAATCTCTGATGTTGCCTGTAAACACTTGCCTCCTGACTAACAAAGCATAGAAAATTAATACAGCATCTCTTTTTTTGCAAGTCTTTGTCCACAATCTTGAGAAGCTAGGAACCCAAGCACTTTATACAGTGACTTAGAAGACAGTCAGGTTTCAACATTGCCCACTCAAGCACCAAATATGCATGGTGTTAGAATCTGAGCATTTAAATGTAAGAGAGCAATGCACATTGCTTATTTTCACATCTCAATGGAGAAAAAGGAGTCCAGGAGGATGCTGTAATGTTACAGGTGGTTATAGGTAAACAAGAAGTATGGAAGCATTGGTGCTGTATCAAAGGGCTCTGCAGGATATCTGGGGGCATTTAGCCTTAAATTACTGTCTCCACTGACCCCTTTTGCATCAATATGAAGGTAGGACCCTATCTCCTCCATCTACTCTTTTTCTTGTGAACCTCCCGTCTGCACTGAAAGGTAGCCTAGGCAATACCTCCTGTGCGCTCCAATACCAATGATCATTGGCAATCTTATTGTTGTCTTAATTCACAAGGTGGGCAATGCCCCAAGTTATGGCACTACAGCATCCACTCAGAAGAAATGATTTGTTCCTTTTCCTTCCATGTCATTAGAATATGTCAGTCTCAACTGCCTCCGTTTTCACTGCAATTACCTTTGTGATGGGTACCCTGCAGACTGCTGCTTGCTGGCTTACGGACAAGCTGTGAGCCACTTGGGGATAAGGGCGTAACATTTTAGATCGGTGCAAGTGTAGATTACAAAATCAGTCTGATATTTGATTTGCTGATGAACTTGTTCATGCTCTAAGGTGGCTGAAGGCTTTGCAGTGTCAATGCCTGGCTTCAGCTCTCAGTCCCACATGTAGGATGCAATCCTCCAAAGTGAGTTAGCAGGAACAGAAACAAATGGTCTGAGATTAACAAAGAGCTCAGCCTTTGTAATTTAGTATTGCAGATTTCAGTGACAAAGGTACTGAGGATCACTCGGGGTCTTTATTAAAGGACGTCAAAGAAATAATCAACCATGAAGAAGTGACATGATCAGTAGATTAGCTTCAGTTTACATTTGTTATAATTCTCATCTAATTGCTTGCTTGGGTCTGCCCATGGCCTTAATTGCATGCTGGTATGTCACCTTTGAACTCTGCTGTGTTAATTTCAATTGTAAACAATGGACTGTCTTTGAAATATTTTCTCCAGTTTTCTTTCTTTTCTGTTACAACTGAACCCATGCCTCCCTGATGCATCATAAAAAGGAAATGTTTGCTCCCTGTTGTGCCTGAAGACTGACTCCAAGTCAAAATCCAGAAGTTTCTAATGGCCTAGAACTAACACTGGCCCAAGAAGCACCACCACTATTTACGATAAGCAGGAAAGGGGAGACTCCCTAAGTATGGGACCTGCTTAATATGCCAATATACCTGTGAGCACAGGCACACCCTACGTGCACACACAAAATGCTATGGTAGATAGGAGTTGTCTCAAATGTACAGCAAATTTTGCAGACTTTGAGGATTAAGTATTTTTTTTAATATTGCCTGCATACCTTAAAGAATAATGTTGTACAAGTAAGGTCCTCCAACTTGTTCTAATATGAGTCAGGAACAGATCTTCCTATCCGCTGGGTAACATTTACATTTATTCCTTCATATGTCATACAGAGCCATTAATCATTCTAGCAGCCTCTCTACCTCATAGGAGATGTAGGGCAATGATAATGTTTTATGTGTGTAATTAATCCTGTGGCAGATGTGTAGTTTCCAAGACTACTGCCATTAGAGTATTGACAGGATTCAGAACAAATATTAAGGCACTAGGTTAGTAACGATTTTAATATGATAATATCCGGTTACTCATAAACACAGAGTATTCAGACCTGAAGTTTTACATAAGTGTTATTATTTGTAAAGGCTTTCAGAGAACTAGTGAGGAGATTTTTATATTCCTAGTGCTGCTGTTGAACAAACAGTACACAATTAACATAGCAGCTGGGTGCATAATTCCTCAATTCTCCTCCACCCTGTGATAGTCACCATTTGTGAAGTGAGAGGGGTAATTTGTAGTGAAAATAAAGGTTATCCAGGGAAAACAAATTATGCCAGGCAAGCTGCATATAACTTTAAAGGTTTGCTTCTAAAATCATGTTCCCTTTCATTCC